>NC_136912.1:90475703-90520703 GCF_949606895.1 Notothenia rossii
TGAATAATTCAATTAAAAGCAGCGACAAAAAGAAAAGTCTTCAGCCTGGATTTAAAAGTAGTCAGAGTTGCAGCGGACCTGCAGGTTTCTGGAGTTTGTTCCAGATATTTGGAGCATAATAACTGAACGCTGCTTCTCCATGTTTAGTTCTGACTCTGGGGACAGAAAGCTGACCCGTCCCTGAAGACCTGAGAGATCTGGATGGTTCATCATTTAGCAGAAGGGTAGGTTTTGCAATTGGACAAACCCCAAAAAGCACAACAGGATCTCTTTAACAAAAATATATATGAATGCAAGTCAAACCATGGTAACTACAACCACTGTTTGGAACTGTAAGATACCAGTGGAAGCATTGGTATACAGCAACTGTCTAAAAAGTATGTTTGTAAATTATTGTTTGAATTGTTTTTTGTGTAGCCCGTTTTTGTTTTTGATTTATGGTCTGACAATAAAGTACATTATGATAATTGTTTATGTTGTAAATTCTAAATACATATAAAACCCAAGCACCATGTTGTTGCTCACTCCTGCAGCCCAACAGCAGCTCCATGCTCTGGCTGCTGGGGGGGTGGGTTTGCAGGACGCCAGCCGGCTGATGGGTTTACAGTGCAGTGAAAGCGAGCCGGGCTGAAGCAGGCCGAGCTGAGCCAGGTGTCACAAACAACACGGCACAGTCTCCACAGCCGAGCCAAAGCACTGCCTCCAGGGAGGACTGGCAAAGACTGGCCGGATGGAGGGATGAAAGGATGAGTGGATACAAAGGGAAGAGAGGGGGGCTGGTCAATAAACACCTGAGGGGCGGATATGCTGCCAATAGAGGCTGGCAGAGAGACAGAGAGAGAGACAGAAAGAGAGGCTTTAGGTGAAACAAAGATGTGTAGGTAAAAGACAACAAAAGCTTTTCATTAAATGAGAAAACAATCTCTTTAAGGTTAGAGGAAGGATAACATGAAGAAGATAAGGAAAGAGAAGAAGAAGCTGCAGGACAGCGTGTTCCAGAGACTGCCATGCAGATTAGCTCTTCTGAGACACACACACAGACAAACACACACACACACACACACACACACACACACACACACACACACACACACACACACACACACACACACACACACACACACACACACACACACACACACACACACACACACACACACACACACACACACACACACACACACACACACACACACACACACACACACACACACACACACACACACACACACACACACACACACACACACACACACACACACAGTGGAAGTGTGTTCATCATACTTGTCATCTCATTGACAGGAAGATAACCACAAACCAGGTCCTTGTTGCTGCATGATACAAACTGAAAAGGTAACACACCCACACACACAATGTGGGGTGTATCTCTTTGTATCTATTCACAATACAAAAGCACCACCACTGACTATAGTAATGCTATTTCCCTTAAATGATCTGCACTGTAGACAGTGATGCTGAAATGTATCAAGAAGCACAAGAGACAGCGAGTGTGTACGAGTAATGAGAACACAGCCTGTCGATGTGTTAGTGTGCGTGTGTGTGTGTGTGTGCGTCCGTGCGTGCGTGCGTGCGTGTGTGTGTGTGTGTGTGTGTGTGAGTGAGCATGCTGTGTTTGTGAGCATGCTGTGTGTTCACAAACTAACAAGATGCAAAAAAACATGGGGTAATGTCGAGGGGAAACACAAGAGCAGTATTTGAATTGCAGGGGACTAAATACAGGAAGTTGCAGCTAAAATAAATGGGAATTATTATGTCCGTAAAAACCGGCATGCAGTGGAAGATGTGACAACCTCGAACAGTTCATTATCATTGAAGTTTAAACATACACGGTAAAGGTCATGTTTGGTGTCCCAGTAATACATTTTCGCTTGACCTAAGATTTTGCACCTGCATTGAACTGTCAATCAGAAAGAAATCCATCAGAGTACTAGGAACCAATTTATACCCCAACAATCTGCTCAGTAGACCAGAATGCAATGCAGGGAAAAGAGTTGTAATAAAAAAAAAAGTCCTGACTGGAAAGACTCATTCTCATACTTTGCAATCACTACTGGATTAGCTCTGTCTTCACCCACATGTTTATCCCACAGTTCCTGCCTGCTCTGTGAAAAAGCATTTGAAGAAATCTAGAGAATGACTTCCTGCAGTACAAATACACAAGATAGGTGGGTAGATTAGGCTTCACTAAAAAACGAGAATAATAACCCGCACTCACAAATGAAGTCATCGCAGACTGATGGTGTAGCAGCGTGTCTGCACACTGAATCTTTTCTAAATAATGAGCCAGCGTCTGACTGCTCAGACAGAGATGAAGCTTGTTTTAAAGGAAGGGGATTTGATGAAGTGAGATCTACCCCCGAGCTATTTTCTTTCAAATGCTTGGAATTACAAGACGTTCTGCATTGTGTAACTGCAGCATGTTGGCGGGCTTATAAACAGCGGTGTTAAAAAGTCCTCTGATCTTTTACTTGAGTTAAAGTAGCATGACCACGTTTTAAGAATACTCTGTTACGAGTATAAGTCCTGCATTCAAAATGATGCTATTGTAAAAGTACAAAAGTATAAGCATTAAAGAGGCCTTATTATGCTTTAGGGGGTTTTCCCTTTACTAGTGTATTATGGGTTTTTGTGCGTGTGCAAGTTCCTTCCACAGCTCCTCCCATGCCTGAAACGCATGATTGGACTCCTTCTGTAACATAATGACATCATTATATAACAGTTTCGCTTCTATTGGCTAGCCCTCTAATACATTGTACGTGATAAGTGAAGGGGCGGGACATCTCTAAGCGGGTTGGCCAATCACAACAGGCCAGCTAACCAATCAGTATGAGAAAAATAAAGACATTTTTGAACAGTAAATGCGCAAAATACAAATATGAACCTGAACATTTGCATAATATGTCCCCTTTAAATTGAGATTTGAATGTAAAGCCATATACTGAAAAGCAGATAAGCTCAAAAGCAGGGATGAATTGACAGAAAACAAACTCATGTTTTCTTGTTCACGTTACACTCTTGATAAGAAGTTACTTCCTCTATGAAAGATGTATTTGCTCTCCCTTCATGATAGCAAGCAACAGTGACCGTGTTCATCTTTGCCAATAAAGCTCGGTGAATTTGAATGTGATGAGAGTGGGTTGAGATTGGCACGGGAGCAGGGACACCGTGCCCAGTGTGTTCGGGCACGGCCAGCTGTGCCAGCCTCCGAGTCCCACCACGGCCGAGAGCCAGCTTGTGTGTGTGTGTGTGTGTGTGTGTGTGTGTGTGTGTGTGTGTGTGTGTGTGTGTGTGTGTGTGTGTGTGTGTGTGTGTGTGTGTGTGTGTGTGTGTGTGTGTGTGTGTGTGTGTGTGTGTGTGTGTGTGTGTGATAACCCACTCCTCTACTCACTCTAATTGCTTTCAACAATATTCTCTGCCATCTCTCTTAGCTCATGCTTTATTTCTCTGGGTAGTTATTGTACTATTTGCTGGTTTGAATCCTTGGAAGTCGTTTTGGAGACAACAGCAGAGGACTGGTGAGTGTGTGCCATGAAGGGAACATGCCCAGTTAACTTTACCTCGAGAGAATAGGGTTGTACCAAATGGTTTTGTGGCGACAGAAAGAGGTATGGTATGACTTTTACACTTGCTATGACTATGGTAGTTTATAATAATAATAATAATAATAATAATAGTGATTCTGAAATAAATGCAAGGGCAAGTTGCCGGCCTCGATAAATAAAAAACTGCTTTAAATGTATTTCATATTGTGTTGCACTGCCTACTTATTTTTGTAATAATTGGGTGGTTTTAGACGCAATTTTAAAAACATTACCTTAGGCTTTACAAAAGGGGGATAATTTGTTCACACTTTTCCTACCTTTTAAGAACCAGATGATTAAACAAGAGTGATTATACCCATTTTTATGTTACAGTGCCTCACAATTTTGTCCCTGCATGTGCCTGGCTGCACAATGCCCCCATTTAATTTCACGAGTGTGTACATATCACACACACACACACACACACACTATCACACACACACACACACACAATCCTGGAGCTTATCTCTGTCCCCTGCTTCTAATTGTCCTGCCCCCCCCCCTGTGAACAGTTTAAGGTAAATATTAGTAGCCGATGACGCACTAATAACCCTCTGATTTGGCTTGCAGAGACATTCAATGAAAACAGCCTTTCCTGCTTCCTCTCTTTCAACCCACCCCCCCTCCTCCTCTCTTTCCTCTCAGTCTCTCCATCCAATCAGCTTCTTTCTTTATTCTGCTGGCTCACTTTTCCTCTCTCTCTCTCTCTCTCTGTCCTCTTGCTCTGTTTTCCCTCATTGTATTTGGCCTTGCTCGTCTGCTCTCCCTCTCTGCCCTCCTTCTTATTCTCTCTAATGTCTTCCTCCTTGCTCTATCTCTCTGCCCTGCTTCTCTCTCAGAGTACCCCCCCTACCCTCCTTCCCTCACATCTCTTTTCTTTTCTTGCTCAGTCTTGTGTCCCTCCCTCCGCCCTCTCTTTCTATCCTCTGGGCAGCGAGCCAGCTCCTCTTCCCTGCTGGCACTGAGCCAACTCCTCTCCTCCTCTTCCTCCTCCCCTTCCCTACTTCCCTCTATCCCCCTTGCCTCTGATTGATGACCCCTCTATTCTGGAAGTAGAGGAAGAGAAACAGAGAAAGAGAAGGAGAGGGAGAGGAGAGCAGCAATGCACACACAAGCACTCTCAGAATTGTGCACAACACACACAAGCCACCACAAACAGTTGTAGACACACACACACACACACACACACACACACACACACACACACACACACACACACACACACACACACACACACACACACACACACACACACACACACACACACACACACACACACACACACACACACACACACACACACACACACACACACAGAGGCAAACACACACACACACACACACACACACACAGGCAAACACACACACACACACACACACACAGCAACAAGGGCACACAAAAGCAATCCAAACAGAGTAGAGAGCACACACACAGAGAGCTGTGTGCAGAGCAAGCAGAGCCTCCCAGCAGGAGACCAACAGGCACACACTCACTTCCTGCGACACATCACACACACACACACTTCCTCAGACACATTGTACACACACACACACACACACACACACACACACACACACACACACACACACACACACACACACACACACACACACACACACACACACACACACACACACACACACACACACACACACACACACACACACACTTCCTCAGACACATTGTACACACACACACACACACACACACACACACACACACACACACACACACACACACACACACACACACAAAGATTCAACTTGCAGGGCATTAACAATATAAGATAGGCAGTGCACCAAGCAGCAGAAACATTTAGAATAAAAAACACAGCTCACTTTGATTCACACACACACACAGACACACACACACACACACACACACACACACACACACACACACACACACACACACACACACACACACACACACACACACACACACACACACACACACTTCCTCAGACACATTGTACACACACACACACACACACACACACACACACACACACACACACACACACACACACACACACACACACACACACACACACACACACACACACACACACACACACTTCCTCAGACACATTGTACACACACACACACACACACACACACACACACACACACACACACACACACACACACACACACACACACACACACAAGATTCAACTTGCAGGGCATTAACAATATAAGATAGGCAGTGCACCAAGCAGCAGAAACATTTAGAATAAAAAACACAGCTCACTTTGATTCACACACACACACAGACACACACACACACACACACACACACACACACACACACACACACACACACACACACACACACACACACACACACACACACACACACACACACACACACACACACACACACACACACACACACACACACACACACACACACACACACACACACAGACACACACACACACACACACACACACACACACACACACACACTTCCTCAGACACATTGTACACACACACACACACACACACACACTTTCTGTATTATACACTAAGCTATTAGTCATATTCACGCGGTGCCAGCTCACCAGCTTGCATTGACAGACTGCATACGGCTTCAAACTCATGTCGTCCGCAATGTAATTAGACACAAAGTAGGAGAGTAGCAGGAATGCATCACTGTGTAGATCACACACTCGCACAAACACTGTCTCTAATGTTTCATTAACATCACAGTCAGTGTGCGACTCTGTTTGGTACTCACAGAACACTACTACTGGAACATATCACTTTTTGCCCATGATTACTCATACTTCCTATGGCGCTTACTATATTTCCTGTTGAATGCAAGCACGGTACGCACATCTCCGAAGATTGACAACCAAACCGGAAACTTCATCTTGGAAGTTGACTCAGGACGCCAAAAGACCTCATCAAAGAAGACATGTTCTGCTCGTTTTCATGTTCATATTTGTATTTTGTGTCTCTACTGCGTCCTGTTTCCATGCTTTATGCTATATGTGCAATATATATATGCCGTTAATAACTGTGTAATTTATACCTGGCTGCTAAATCCTTAGAACCGTTACAAGGTGTGTTTTTTGCATTTTGTATTTTGTAAATTGTGTAACTTGCTGCTGTTAAATATCATCAAACTATTTGCAATATGTGCTATGTGTGCAATATATACATTATATACATATGCCATTAATAACTGTGTAATATATACCTGGCTGCTAAATCCTAAGAACTGTTACAGGATTTGTATTTTGAAATATTCTTTTTTAGTATATTTTGTATTATATCATAACTTAGTACTTTTTTTAACATATGTAACACTAAGCTGTCTGTGGCTCTTTCCCGCTGTAATGATGCAAATGTCCCCTCTGTGGGACTAATAAAGGTATTCTGATTCAGATTTAGAGTCAGAAGGTCTTTTTTTTCTCATACTGCCCTCATAGCACCTCTTTTCACTCTCTGTCTAAAACCAGAGCCCAGTCTGCTCTGATTGGTTAGCTGGCCGGCTCTGTTGTGTCGCTTAGAGATGTCCCACCCCTTAGCCTATCACGTACAATGTGTTGGAGCGCTAGCCAATAGAAGCATGGTTCTTAGTGACATAGTCATTATGTTATGGAAGTAAACAAGGGAGTCCAATTGAGGAGTTTCAGGCAGAGGGGGGGGGGGGGGGGGGGAGAGAAACTCCCTTTGGCAAATCAGACCAAGGGTACAGTTATGGCCTGGCCTATAGTGGCAGTTTATAAGATAATTAATAATAATAAGGCTATTTGCTAAGATGTATTAGTGTACAGTTACAGGACTAAAACATGATAAAACTTAGTCGACAGCCATGCTAGGAGTTCTGTAAGAATGTCGAGTGATGCTTTAACGTGAATTGCAAACATACTCGCAAAGACAATGCAAGAGGAAAAGTCAGGACGGCATCAGATTTATTAGAAGGCTTTGTGTTCAAACATCTTGTGGAAACCTGTCTGAGATGTTGTGCTGATATATTGTGAAGATGTTGAGATATTGGAGAGGAAAGTTTGTGGGAATTATGTTATGAGAACCATAGATACCTGTACAAAACAATATGGCAACTAATCCAATTGTAGTTCAGATATTTCAGTCTGGACCAAAGTGGACGGATCAACTGACTGACGCTTTCATTGTTATAGGCATGCTGTTAGAAAACCTTAATCCTTAAACCATATATTACACTTTGAACATCCAACTTCCAATGATTGTATTACATTTTCAAAATGTCTACTAGAACATATGTTTCTTATGAATGTATGCATGCTTTAAAAAAAAAAAATGTGATGTGCAGCATTCATACTGGGATAAAAAGCCACATGCTGTGCAGCTGTCTTATTCCCAATTCAAACACTGGTCACAGAACATGGTAACACATTCAGGCGCTATCACATCAATGTACATACACACACACACACACACACACACACACGCACGCACGCACGCACGCACGCACGCACGCACGCACACACACACACACAGATAAGCCAATACAGTCTGTGGAGCTCCACTGCGAGTGACAAAGCCATTACGCTAAAAGGCTAGCTCCCTGGGAATCTAATCACTCGTTTTCTCTCTCATCTTCTCTTCAGCTTTTTCTTCTTCACAGTTTTTCCTCCGCTCAACTTCTTTCCATCACTCCTAAAGGGTTATTTCACACTCTATTCCCGCTCTTTCTCTCTCCATGCCTCATTATTCACAAATGAGCTCTGTTACACGTGTATGCACAGGCCTACACACACGTTATGAGAGGGAGGGACATCAAAGCTGCACACACACACACACACACACACACACACACACACACACACACACACACACACACACACACACACACACACACACACACACACACACACACACACACACACACACACACACACACACACACACACACACACACACACACACACACACACACACACACACACACACACACACACACACACACACACACACACACACACACACACAGAGAGCACAGATGCTACAGCATGTGCAAAGAGGGACTTGCATCCACCACAGATCAGAGAAACACATACCATAAACCAGTGGTTCTCAAAGTGGGGCGCGCGAGAGACCAGGAGGAAAAATGGTTATTTAATTATTTTTTTTTAAAAGATACAAAGAATAAAAATAAAAATCATAATTTGAAAGATTATTGATTCAAAAATAATATGATACAGTACAGTACTATTACGCCTGGGTCTCTGTGTTTCATTCAAGCTCGGCTCTGTGTGTGTGTGTGGAACGAGCCATTTTGTGTGCGCGAGCGAGAGAGAGAGAGAGAGAGAGAGCGCACCGGTACCAGAGATCGTTGTTGTTAGCTTCTGGTGCTAGCGAGCTACGCTAACGGATATAAGGAGTTTTTTCAACAACAAGGTGGAGGAGAGTCCTCTCCTGTCAGACTGAGAGGCTCGGTGAGCTAAAGGACTCTCTGAGTGTTATCCCAGTGGGTCTCAAACGTTTTGGTCACCATTAATGTAAACAATTATTTCCGAGGCGCACGTTTATATGATCAATATAGTTATAAAACAATAAGAGAATAAATGAAAAACAGGTATGAAATATTATATGACAGTAAAAATAGAATAAAGTTTAAAAGGAGAGTGATTTGTAAAATATCCATAAAGAAAAAGGAAATCTGTGTACAGTTGTGTTTCATATGGGTGTTGAGAGAGGTATCCATAGATCTCTTCATTTTGCTCTCAAAGTGCACCAGATTGATGCATTTAACTTCGATATTTAAAAATAAATCTTCCCGGGGGAGCATGCCCCCGGACCCCCCTATGTGAGGTCCACACACCACCTAAAAAAATTGCACTTTACCCCTTCTTACACCTATACACTGTATGCCGTGAGCTGAATATCGAGCCTTCATTGTAACAGTCGCGGGTACACTGTGTATATGCGTGGGGATTGTTGCTGTAGAAAATTCCACTGTAGCGGCCGGTACATTAATGGGAAACCCTAAATGTTTGAGCACCCTCTATGAAACGTCAAGCTACCCCACAGCACCCTCAAAATAAATCTCTGTCGCCGCCACTGAGCCTGAATATTTGTGTTGGGGGGGCCCGACTTTTTTTTTTCTCCAAAGGGGGGGCCTGACAGAAAAAGTTTGAGAACCAGTTCCATAAACACACACACACACATGAAAAGTAATGTGACCTCCCTAAAGGCTGTTCTAGTTGACCCACATATTCAGTTTCACTCTAATCCAGCCCTTTAAATAAAACCAGTTTGAAAAAATCTCAAACCACAACCGTAGGATTATCAACTGACTGGGCGGTGGGGATAGCAACGAGGGGGGGTGGGGGGGGGGTGGAATGAGGTAGAGGTGATGGAAAGAGTGAGTTGGGAAAGAAAAAGGGGAAAGAGAGAGTCACACAATCCTATTATGAGCTGTGAGTTGAGAATGAAGGCATCTCTCCCATCCTCTTTCACTCTCTCCTGCCTCCCAAATGAAATGAGGATCCAGGTCACAACTCCAGCCAAACACTCCACCTCACATGTGCACTAACACATGCATAAAAAGGCCAGACCGCTCAGGCTAATTAGGGTGAGGGGGAGCACATGCACACACACTTTTTTATCCAACTCAAACACACACACATACTCTCATGTGGTCTCCTTTCTCTTGCTTAATCTTCCTCGCTCACTGTCTCATTCATTTTCTGTGTTTATTCCTTCGTGTTGTTTCTCATTTTTTTTAGCCAAATAAACATGCCAACATATATAACCAGATAAAGTAATCAGGATACAAAAAAAAAAGATGACTGAATTTGATTACAATCACATTAACATAAGTAATCAGATTTCTCATATAAATAAAGATGTAGTGAATTGTTTGTATTTAGGGTTTCTATTCAGGCTACTTTAATTATTCTATTTTCAATACATTTCTTTTTTAATCCAATAGTTGGACACTTCACTTATTAAAAGGAAAAAAAGTCTATGTTTTTGAATAATGTATTAAGCTTAAACAGCATTTGTAAACTATTACTGTTACTACATTTCTGATATGAAACTTCGTGGTTTCTTCTTTTCATACATTTGAGGAAAAAACATTGTATTGTTATTTATTATCTCTTGTTTTGTTTTGATTTGATATTGGGGTTTTCCAAAAGTAACAGAAAGTAATCAGGTTACATTACTTCATATTTGGTACCACTTTACAATAAGACTACCCTTATAGAGGGTGTATAATTAGGTTGTTAAATAGGTTGTAAACACTTTATTAATCATTAAGAACCATTTATAAAAAAGTTCTAACATAGTTTTCAAACATCAACACAGGCTCACTATTTGGCAAGATGACTAAGCCTTATATTGGCTACCTAGCTTACTTCGTCTTTTTCATCAGCCAGCATCCTTGGTATCTGTTGTTCACTGAGTTGATTCCCCCCCTTGCATCTTGATGTTTCTTGGCATCTCTTTGTGACCATTTATTTATGAGTTATTAAGGTTTATAGTTGCCAAGAGTTACCACCATTTACAGTCTAATAAGGCTTAGCAGTACAGATACATGTGGGCTCACTATTTGGCAAGCAACCGGTCACAGTTGCCCCGTTTATCTCATATCTTATAAAAGCTTATTAAGGATTTATAAAGTGTTCACAACCTGATTAATAAATGAATTACAAACTATTCATAAACCCTTAAACAAGTAGTTGTTAAGGATTACATTTTTAAAGTAACCCTCCGAACCCTGGGCGTCACTTTCTTAGAAAAAGTGTGGTGGGGGGGCTTTTTTCAGATTTAAAAGAACACTACCGCATTAAGCACCCTATGCAAAAAAGACATATGCTTCCAGTTCTTTTTTTTGACAACTACTGCAACAATTGCTTTGTCCTCTATTCAATTATTACTAATATTAAACCGCAGATCCAAATTGCACCACTTGGGTGACCAGAAAAACATCCAGTCCTCGAGATTGTACATGTTCTCTTGTGCAAAAAATCTTCCTGAAAGTGTACAAATCTTGGTGCCTGCTATTTTCAGAACATTGTTAACAAAGGATCCTAATGCTAAGTGGCGGGGACAAAATTGGCCATTCCCAAAAGTGGTGGAGCCTATCCTCCCAACCCTGTATGTAACATATCAAATAAAAAAGAGCTTTTCACAGTTTTCTGTCACACAAAAGCACACACACTCACACCCTCAGCAGCCTCACATGTGTGGTGGTGAAATGAAAGGAGGGAGCAGGCAGGAAGGACAGCAGCTGCTCATCTGTCCTCAGGAGTCCACAGGGGAAACAGTCTGGCTGCCGAGCATCCTGACTATCAAACACAGCTTACCATAATATCCTGCCTGCTCTGCGAACCGCGCTCTACCATTCTAACACAGTATGTTAAGATTATATATATATATATATATATATATATATATATATATATATATATATATATGCTAACACTGGGTTTTATAATATCCTGTCTATAGTGTGTGAGCCTGGCATTCATAAGGCGGTATAAAGAAGAGCTGTTTCTGAGATGTGGACACAGCTTCACTGATATTGTGGTTAGTATTCATTTCAGTGAGTCATACTGGAGGTCAGGACTTGAGGTGGTACAAGGTGACTGTACAGCTGCTGGTAGGTAGAAGCACTATTTCCAGGGAAATTACGCCACCTTGCATGTGGTCGATGCAAGCAATACATTACTGAGAGCAGGAATTACTGACCAAGAAATCTGAGTTTGCAGTTGCTAGATCTGCAGGTGTTCTTGCATCCAACACATTTGATCTAACCCTTGTTCTATTCACTAGAAATGTTTCCAACAGCAGAAATGCCAACTCAAAATGTGAGTCAAGAGTAGGGATGCACTATGTAGGATTTCAGCCGATATGTCAATATTTCCCAACTCATTTTGGCCACTTGACAGATGCCGATACAAGGACATTGTTTTGTGTGGCGTGAGGCGTGTGGCGCAGTGGATAGAGCCTTGGTGTTGGGATAAGGGGAGCACAGGTTCAAACCCCACTGCAGTCAGCATGTCGTTGTGTCCCTGAGACACTTCACCCCAAATTGCTCCTGTGGGGATTGTCCACATTATTGAGTATGTACGTCGCTTTGGATAAAAGCATCTAACAAGTGACATGTAATGTAATGTTTCAGTTAAAGTCAATCTTCTGTGTGTGAGATACAGACAGAGAGATCGTAATATTGTTTCTCTTAATCCCGAGGACTAAAAAAACTAAAGAAAAATGTCGTTGTGGAGAGCACGATGGCTCAGTGTTAGCGTGACATTCTTTCAGGCTTTTAACTCACGGTATTATTCTCCTAAAAGCTCAAATAAGCAGCCAGCTACAGGTTACCTATCAGGACACACTGACATCTTACAGCACAGGATTTTTTTTATATCCTCCAACCTCAAGTACCCCTTTTGTTTCATTGTTTTACCCAGCGTTCAAACACACAAGCCCTCCAGGATCTTGCTCTCTAATTATGCACCCTCGCTGCCCAGTAGCCTAGGAGCCGGCTGCTTAAATCCAAACCAATATGCAAACATCCCAGCTTCCCAGCAGTTTCTTAACAACTATAATTTCTCCTGCAAACATTAATTGCTCACACAACCGGCTCAAAGTCCGACCTTATGTTAAAACACAACTTGTTTGAAGCATGTAAAGCTTTGAATCCACAGGATATCATTCAGACGGCTCGAATCACACAGGCAGCTGCTTTGTTCTGTGGGATATCGATTTCAAAATAAATCTGAGAGACATTTTTATGAACCTCAAAGCGGGAAACATTGTACATGCATAATCCCAATGAAACAACCATATGTTTATTTTAAATTAAGGCTGAAAACCTTCCTCTTTATCGCTTCTTTCTCAAATATTAATATACTTCTTGTACAATCAACTATTTTTTAAATTGTTATTAAAAACTCTTGATTTTTAACTTTAATATTTTATTAATTTTTTTGTTTCCCGTTTTATTTACTTTTTTATTTTAATGCTTATCTAGAGCACTTTGAATTACCTTAGTGTCTGAAATGTGCTTTACATATACTGTAAACTAACTTTTACCCTAACCTTAACATCAACGTAACAACGCTGTGTCTTCCAAATTGGAGTAAAATAAATAATGTGTAGTGACATTTAAGGAATAAAAAAAAGCATGCAACATTAGCTGAAGCCATTTTGAATGCACTGCTGTGAAAGACACTTATATATGGTGTTTCTGATAGGAAGTGGGTATGGTGTACCGTGCCCCACAGTAGCAGTATAAGCATATATTCTTCCAGTCATTTAACATATTTTCAGATCCCATCCCAGTCGTCAAGAGACACTTAACTGTTATTGAAATGCTGCCTCAGTATTTTTCCTTTGGGCCCCCAGGGTCTACTGGAGGACACTATCCAAGCAAAGCAATAATGGACCCTGCAGCTGAAAGCACCCATCATGTCACCTCTGAAATTGGGAAGATGTATAAAATATCTGCGCATGTCGAAACACACATTTCCCTCCCAAGTAGAAGAAATATATACGTTGTCATTTTCAGCACTAAGGTAGTTTCAGTTTGCAACGCCTGCGAGTAAAACATTGCATCATGACTGAAGCGAACTTCCTGAGTGTCTCTGAATAAGATGGCAAAACACTCATATTGTTCCTAGATATCTTACAAAATGTTTCCCTTGAAATAAGCAATAGAAAATGTGGAAAATGCTTAAAGAGGAGGTTGGGTAAGAAAGAAGGCTTGAAAAACAACAGATTTCTTCACTTTTTGTCCTGATCCATTTCTATAAAAACCTGTCTGAAAATGAGCTGATCAGATTTTGGCCACTTTATGATGTCATAACGTTTTATTGGCTTGTGTAACCATTAGCCAATCACCAACCAAGGTAACCCCCCCCACCTTATCACCTGAATCTCCTCCTATAGAGCAGGGGTTCCCAAAGCGGGGGTTGCGAGACCCCGACTGGGGGTCGCGAGATGATTACAAAATTAAAATGGAAAATAAAAAATAAAAAAATGTATAAGAAAAAATTGATTAATCTTTTTTATAATTTTTTTTTTACAATTATTATTAATAATAACGTTTGCATAGACCTTTTCAGGGGCGGACTAGCCATCTGTATAATTTCCCCGCAACGAGGCTCCCCCTTTTACAATCCACTAGCGCAGTGTTTCTCAAACTCCCCCCCCCCCCCCCCCTCGTCGATAGGGGGTCGCCAGTCTCTGGCACTGTTATTTTCGGGGTCGCGGGCTGAAAGGTTTGGGAACCCCTGCTTTAGAGCATTATTGTGTTCTTTGTAGGGATGCCAGCGATTATTCGATTTTTCGAATATTCGTTAAAGTCTCCACATTGCGGCGGCGAATAATCGATTAATATTCGCCAGGGCTGTCCGATTTTCGGATTTGATCATGGTCAGTTTCTGGCATCCCTAGTTCTTTGAAACCAAATCTCTCTCAGAGGGGCGTGGGGAGTGGCTCCTTATTTTCATCTAAAATACCAGACAGAGAATCAGCACTTTTGAAACAGGGCTGAAACAGAGGGGATTACGGGATGCTACAATGATCTGTTTGGTGTTTAGAGCCAATCAGAGACATGTTCAGTATATATCTGAATATTATAATATATTGATGAAAAACAGTATAATAGGGGACCTTTAAGAAATGCACAAAGAATGCATGTTGCTCACAGATATTAATGAGTTGCTGTGGGCTCTGTGTTTTGCTTAATGTCCTTTTGAAGTTATCTGTTCATAGAAGGAAAATCATATCTCATCCACTTCCTGCCTTCCGTGTTTTCACATTTTCCCAAGCCTTCGGGCTGCTTCGAACAAAGCCTCGATTCTTCCTCGCCTCCCGCCATCATCATGACATCCTGCTGCTAAAATCAGCTGTCAGTAGAAAACCTGCTCCTATAACATTCACCACACACCTTCCAGCACATCATCATCATCATCATCATCATCATCATCATCATCATCATCATCATATAAGCTGGGCCAACCACTGCGAGCCCACAGTATATGAATGAATTACAAAGACACTGAATATACATGTTGCGCGTCTTCACGTGGCGGGGGGATACGGGCAATGACTACCCAGGCCCCAGAAGTGCTATATCAATGAATATAGAGCAACCGCATGAGAGCAGTCCTTATAGCCCCCTCGCTCCTCGGGGGGCTACGGCTCGTATATATAGATATATATATGATATGATATGATAATGGAAGTGAGATAATGTGATGGTGTGCGCGTGTGTTTCCATGTATCAGCTTAAAACGAGGAGGGAGGGGAGATGTTATCTTTCGGATACAGTCATCTGAGAAAGAGGAAGAGAGAAGAGGAAGGGAGGGAAATTGGAAAGGAAACGAGATAGTGAAAGAGGGGGTGGAAATCAGGAGAGAGAGAGAGGGGAAAAAAGAGAGGCTAAAAGGGAGGCACGGGATGACTGTTACAGCTCAATTAATGGCGGGACACGAGATGGCCCTGCCACTGATAATGACGGAGCGTGAGGAAGAGAGGCAGTGATCTCGACAGGATGTTAGGAGGAAGCTGGAGGAGAGGAAATAAGAGTTCAATCTATTCATGATTCATTATTTCTCACTGCAGCTCAAAGCCTCCCCCTCCCTGCCTTGATGTCTCTCTCCGTCTCCCCTTTTTTCTTTCACTGCCCTCATCCATCGTTCTTTCCTTCTCCCTGCGTTACTTTCCTTTGCTTTAATTTTCCATCTCTTTTTCCACCCCTCGTCTGTTCATCCGTCTCTTCTTCGGGCTTCCTGTTTACCCTCTCCTCTTTCATGCGTTCACTTAATCTCCATCCTCTCATGCTTGCTCTCACACTTCTCCCAACATTAGCTCTTCCCGCCATCTCTCACTTTTATTCCCCTCGCACTCTCCTCCTCACAGTATCTTCAAAGTGCTCATTTTCTTTAATTATCTTACTTCTAAAACGACCCCCTTCACTTCCCCCTCCTCTCTGCTATTCTACAACCTCTCCTTCTGTCCTCATCCACTCCTCTTGGTATCTCTATTTCCCATCACGTCTCCTTTTGATGTCCTTTTTTTTTTTAATATCAGTTCCCTCATTTTATATTCTATCACACTCTCGTCCTACCTTCGTCTCCTTTCGATGCTATTTCTGTCAATTTCCGCTCTTCTGTTCCATTTTCTATCTATGATACTGTAAGTTCTCTTGTACTGCCTGCCTCACCCTCTCTCCTGTTAAACCTTTTTACCAGCAATCCTGTTTTTCTCAAACACTCTTTTTATATTCTGCTCTTCTCACCTCCTAGTCCCTGACTCAAACCTCTTCTTCATGTATTTCCTTTTTTACTCCCACTCCCCTGATCTCTTTCTGTCACCCCCACCACAAACCCCTTCTACCGCTCTTTCGTTCCCCTTTTTCTCCACGCTATCCCTCCTTGGCCTCCCTCTGTCAACTTCCAAACGTATCCCCCTCCTTCTCCTCCTCCTCTTCCTCCCTCCATGTCTCAGAGGTGCAGCCAGCACCCCAGAACATTTCTGCTTTTCAGTGACAAGAGCTGACAGTCGAACTCTGCCCGGCTTTGTTTCCAGCCTCTTCCTACGTCTACACTGTTGGGTAACACTTTGGTAACTAAAGCTCAACTTCCTCTGCATTATTGCTCGGTGGTGTCGAGTCACATAATATGAAAAGGAAGTGAAGTATCATTATCGACATATAAAACCCTCTTGGAGAATAATGCAGTGCCACTTTACCTAACACAAATCACAAGTAAACTCCAAGGTCTTCTCTTTAAAAAAGAAATAACATGCCTTTAGTTTGTTTTTGTAACTTAAGCACAGCCTTCTGCGCGTTTATTGTTTGGTGGCGTAGGTCAACGAAATGCGAAGCTTTCATTGAATCTGTTCAGAAAGGAAAGGAAATTGCACTTACTTAAGAATCATTATCTACATATAAAACCCTCTTGCAGAACAATGCAGTGCCACTTTATCTTAAGAAAACTCCAAGGTCTTTTTAAAGAATCAAAATTTATTTATTATAACAGAATCTTGAGATGTGTGTGTCTACTTATATCCTTATCAAATGTATGTACTGTATATATGAGTCAAGGTAAACCTTCTACACAAACATGTCTTGCCGTTTCATGTTAGTGTCACCGAGAGTCATCTTGCATCATGCTTAACTTCAAGGCTTGATCAGTCAGGGACTAAGTATGTACACTGCACGACACGTATTTGGACAGAAACCCACTGTTTGATGTCTCTATGCTATAATTCCCTTGATCATAAAATGACAAAATGATTATGAGTTTAAAGTGCGGAGGCTTTCATTTGAGGGCGTTTTTAGAGAACAGTTCAAACAATGAGCTGCTTTTCTAAATGCATTACGCTGGGCATGCTGGGAGTTCTTTGTAAAATGTGGAAAAAAAGAAATCCCCTCTTGTCTTTTTTAACGGTGCCTGAATCCACCGCAGAGTTAGCATGACAGTAAGACAGATTAAGAGAGGGGGGGGACGCAGACAGTCACCTTAAAGGAAGACGCCATTCAGCTGGGTAATGACTCTGCCTATCTGCAAGGATCTGACACGAACACAGCAGAACAGATCTCATGTCTGCCATCCATCTGTCTGTCTTTCTGTCTGTCTGGACATTTATCTGCATGTCTGCAATTTGACTGTCTCCCTTTTTTCTGCAGCGTGATGATCCAGACAGCAAATTAGCAGCAAGTGGTGTGAAAACTGACAAGCTTTCAGCGACTCCTGAGAGCACACGCTGCTCATCACACACGCATCTTCTTCGCTCAAGAATACCGGGTCACTTTGAGGATGAAGGGTAATAATAATCTACAGTGACCTTGTTCTATTTCTTTATACCGGGGATTCGGGCTTTACATTGTTAAGAAAAAACCCTTTCTTTTGCTTTGAATCTGGGTTTGACCCAAAGCTTTGGAAAACTCCTTAAGTCTACTTGCTGGTCAATTCCTGGATGGCTTTGGAATCATGATTTCGTTATTTGATCCCTCAAACAAATGTGGCAAAATTGCCTGATAATGCTGTTTAACATAACTTTAGACTTATATATTAAACAGTCTTTTTCCTCAGGATTAATGGGTTTCTGACTGTTGGAAAGTGGTCAAAACTTCCAAACAACTGTATCTGAGCTATGTAATTCAACTAAAAGCTCAAATAATCTTGTTTATATTGGATTAAATAACATTAACAAGTATGTTTTTTTGCATTTTTGAGTTGTTTAAATTCACTTAGTTGAAAACCGTTTTAACTGCAACCATGCAATTATGCAGTTTTGTTCACACACGTATCTAACGGCCCGTCTACACTACAGGCATAAAAAAATCTTGAAGCTGGGTGTGTCTGAAGCTTGGCGATTTTTTGCGAGCAACGCGACCAACAACCAATCACATGAATCTCCCGCCCCCGACATACAAAGCAATAGCAATGTCAAAACGAAGTAAACTGGATATAAACTCTCCAAACAGGCGAAAAACCTACCAGTTTCACCCACTGTCTCTGCCACCTCCCTCCATGCCTGGTTTCTCCGGTTTGTATCCCGGTAAATAGTTCTGGTCATAAAGAACCGGGTGATTTGCTCCCGTAATATCTCGTTTGGAATATGAGGAAATGAACTGCGGTCTGTCTCTCCCAGCTTGCACGCGGTTTGATTGGCTGCGCTTGCACTGGCGGGATTTGCATAAACGGGATTTGATTGGCTGATGCCAAGCATCGAGCCTCAAAAGTTGAACATTGTTCAACTTTTGATGCCGATAGATGCTTGTGATGCTTGCAAAGCAATGCCATGCTCCCCACAATGCAGTTCGGCGAAGATTAAAAATCTTCTACGTCACCCCATTCAAGTGAATGGGCGAAGCGTTGAAAGCATTTTTCGATGCCTGTAGTGTAGACGGGCCGTTAGGCTTTTCTATATGATATTTTCTTCATATCTAATGTCATCAATGTTTGGTTTTACTTCCATTTTCTGAGCCTCCGCTTTGGGCTGTTTGAAGCCACCCCTGGTGAGGACCACCCACCAAAACGCTGCTGTAGATAAAAGCGAAGTCACAATCTAGTGTCAATTCACCTCAAGTCTGTCGAGACACTTCTGTAAAACATACGTTTGTCAAGCCTATAGTTACTGTGAGCCATATACATATTGAAATTACATGTTTTGTTTACAGGGGAATTTAAGAGCCTGCTTAATTTAGCCAAGAATACACTGAGAAACCAGAACAATTGTATGACATAAAACTTGCTGTGAGGTTAGTTTGGACTCAATTGATAGGTTGTGCGTCTGATCCAAGCCTCTGCAGTCAACAGTTAATACAGTCCATTTACCATTTAGCCTAACGCAAGAGAACAACTTTGCTCTAAATACATCAGAGTCTTTAGATAAAGTTGAAATTACAGTAATTCTGTCAAACACACATCTTCCATTGCAAATGTTTCTGTCTTTAAAAGCCATCTTAATCGTAAAATAATACCCAAAGTCTCACATCAGCCGCTAGCGCTTATTAGTTTCAAAATAGCCGAGTGAAACGCTGTCCTCACAATATCATAACTGTACAGGAAGCGCACTCTGCTGCTTCATGCCTATGTATAAAAGATAAAAGACATGAAGATGTAAACGACAGGGTGTGCAGTGACCCCCTACAAAACCTAATAAAATCACTCATTCAGAAATCAGTGTTGAAACCACTTGTTGCTGAATCATTAGCCGCGTTCACACCGCAGTACTTTTCCCACTTTAGTTCCGATATAGTTCCGAAATGTCGCGTTCACACCAAAAAGAGCCGGAACTAAAATTAGTTAATGAGAACCTTTTTACCCCCTTTTCCGTCCCTGCTCTCTAGCAGGGACTCTCATGCGGCTCTCTTGTGAGAAAAGAGCTATATTTCTGATTAGCTGGGCGGATTGCAAACCACGCCCCGTAAAACAAACAAAAAGTGTTGTGAAGCCACCATTTTATTATCCTCGCATTAGCATTAGCATTAGCATTAGCACAGCGCAGAAACGCAGAGAGACTAACTTATGGCAACACAAAATAAAACATGGGAGCGGTGGAGATGAGGAGGTGTCAGCGTTCTGGCGATTTACTCTGAAGGCTTCAGTAGAAGCTGCTGGGAGTCCCAGCAGCTTCTACTGAAGCCAGTCCCTAACTCCGGGGACTTCCGGCCGGGGATTTTGGGCGGCAGTAGACACCGTGAAGTTGTTTGCGGCCTGCCAGTAAACCCAAAGCAGAAGAAGAAGAAGTGACGTCAGCGGCTTCATTTGCCTAATCCACCCCCAGGGATTTATTCCGGTGTGAACGCGATCTGTACTGAACTAAAGAGTTCTGATGAACTAAGTTCTCATGAACCTTTGTGGGAAAAGTACTGCGGTGTGAATGCGCCTAATCATTAGTAACAAGTAAAAGAGAGAAAAAACTCTTGGTGCTAAGTTAACTTTAGTTACAAAGATGAGTCTCTACGTTTTCCCGGCTCATCCTTAATACACAGAATTGTAAGAATAAAGAAAACACTAAGAAACAATAACAATATAAACTCCAAAAGACATGACTTATTGTTTAGTTTTTGTGGAAATATACAGGTTTCTTTTGTGTTTACCCCTACTATGGTACATGTTTGTTTTAATTTGTCGACCTTTTTTACATTTATGGAGGCCGTTAAGTCCTAACACAAAATAATAACGAGGACAGGTTCACGAAAATATAGTAAAACGGCCACCCACACAAAAAGACACACTGGAATACAATGTTTGTGTGGGTAAAATAACATTCACTTCATAACGCCTACTCAAAAAATGCAGCTTCTACGCAGAAAGTGAGACACACAAACTCACAACAAGCAGTGAGTGAAGATTGAGAAAAACTGCCAAAAACGTTCTCTCTTACCTGTTTGTGCATCTCGATGTTGAGACCGTAAGACATCTCGTAGTACTGTGGAGACAAGGAGATGGCAGAGCTTCGTTAGCATTTCATACACAGCGCACGTTAACACTCAGTCTTACACTATACCTCCCATTGAGCAGCTGTTGCTTAGTGTAGCTGCATGTGCTGCTTCTTGTCAGCGTGGATTTGATGAAAGCAAGAAAAGAGAGTGAGAAGATCGAAGACAGAGAGAGAGGGAGAGAAAGTGTGTGTGTGTCTAAAGTAAAAACACATTTGTGTGTGTCTGTGTATAGATAATGAGGTATTTATGTCTCTGGGTGAGTTTTGTGCGATTACTGTCTCTGCAGGTTTTTGTTCTTGCATTGCTGCCAAATGAGCATGCGTGTGTGTGTGTGTGTGTGTGTGTGTGTGTGTGTGTGTGTGTGTGTGTGTGTGTGTGTGTGTGTGTGTGTGTGTGTGTGTGTGTGTGTGTGTGTGTGTGTGTGTGTGTGTGTTAAAAACCTATGTACGGTGCTTATCAGAATAATGAGACTCAGTGAATGCTTGCTTAGTTCACTGTCGACTGTATGTGAGTTGTGTGTGTGATAGTGTGTGTGTGTGATAGTGTGTGTGTCTTGAGGTGTTCTGACCCACAATGTAATACAGCCTGAGTGAACATAATGCTGACAGATATTTCAAGTTCTGTGCACAAAAACCGGATCTATTTACAGCCAATTTGACCAAGAGTGCAAATTCCAGTTATCCAGTCATTATTGTAATAAAAAAAAAAATGTATGCTTCAGTAAAATAATCACCCAACAAGTTTAAAGGCCATTTGATTCAGCCTTATCCTGCTTTCATGTCACCCAGACTCACAGGTAAATACAACACATCCATCAGCAAAGAAAAGATCCGTACAGCAAAACCTACAGATGCCCCAAAACCAACACTGACATCTGTCTGATAATGACTCTATTATCTGGATTCAGTTCATTTGTTACTTTGAGTTCATATTTTGAAAGATGTTTACAAAGTTAGGAAAGCAATGTTTGTGTTGCCTTACAAATAAGACAATGATTTAATTAAACACTGCTATCGGTGGATATCCAAAGCCCAGGCATCGGGACACAGATTGATAATGTGCAAAATTGAGAACTAACTAATCTAGAAAAATGGTTCTAAGAAGGACCGGGTGTTAATGCAAACACCTGTGATCAGATGTTGCTATTGAGGCTTATCAATTTAGTAAGTTAGATTGCTGCTACTTTTGTTTACTCTTTGTCTCGCTGCACCGATGTACAAGTGTCCTGACTTGACTGCTCTGTGTGGTTACAGATGCAACAAATCACTTTTCTGTCAGAGGTGAAACAGGCCTGAACTAGGGCTGCACGATTTGGGGAAATAATCTAACTGCGATTTTTCTGACGGATATTGCGATTCAATTTGCGATATTTGTTTTTAAGAGACCCGACGGGAGTTTATTGTAAAATGCGGCCATATCTCCGGCTAGGAAGGTCGTATCAACATGCTCCCGTCTCTAGCACCCCGCAGCCCGAGCTACGAGTGAAAGAACTAAACTTACATGAAACTTCCGTTGGGTTGCTTTAAAGTCAAGCTTCAGTTTAAGACTCACCCTGTAATAGATGTAAAACATGTGGTGGAGCATTACTAACCTGACTCAGATAGTTTGTTTCACCAAACCATCTAGGAAAGCTCCATTGGAAGCCATTTGGAAAAGGGCAGGCACTTTCAAAAGCACTTGGCAGGTGATTGGATCAATCTGTCTATCACCTTCTATCATGGGCCACTTCTGATTGGTTAACAATGACTGGTACATGTGGAGCACAGCACTTCTGATTGGTGTGGATGACTGACACACAAGAAAAAGAAACAACGCAGGCTTTACGATTTGATAATTGCATCATTTTCAAATCGCGATTTTGATTTGAAATGGATTAATCGTTCAGCCCTAGCCTGAACATTTAACGAGAGAAGGCAGTGAAACTCTACCTTTAAGCGTAAGTATTGAGGCACTTTCAAAGCAGAAATGCCAGCCGATCGGGGAGTCCAAGAGGATGTTTGATCAAAATTTGAAGAACAATACTCAAGGCGTTCCTGAGACATCATGTTCTAATCCAGATAACGTTTGCAGAACATCGAGTATGATCAATAGTACAACATATCTATTTATTTATCTATTTAGATTTGTTTATCTCTGTGTGTATATTTCACACCAAACACCCCTGTATGTGTGTTTGCTAAATGTCTCGTTGTGCTACCACCTCTGCACGTGTGTGCGCGCTTGTTAAATGTGTTGTTCCCGCTCCGCTGTGTGTGTTTCAGTGTGTGTGTACATCAGTAATGTGCTGTAATGGTGTTGGTGGCGAGCTTCGTGCAGACAGCGAGGATCCGTCACCGTGACAAAGGCAGCAGCCGCCGCCGGATGAGCAGCTCTGACTGATGAGCGCGAGACTCCACTCTCTCTTCCTCTCTGTATTCTCCTGCTCATTTTCACTTCATCGCTCTCCTCTCTTCTTCTCTCCATTTATTCCTCACCTCATTCAGTCCCTTCCTCTCTCTCCTCTCTATCTTTCAGAGGCTGTCAGGTCCTCTTTTCCATCACCCCCCCCTCCCCCCCCCCCCCTCCTAGTTTTCCCCCCTTCTTCTTTTTCTGGCTGTCAGATGTTCTTTCTCTCTCCTTTTCCTGTCTCATTTTACTCTCTTTGTCAGTCTCTGTCCTTGTACGTACCAATCTGTAAAATTCAAATTCACTTTATTCTTGTGAACTTAATTGAGTACAGAACAGCCAGATTACAAAGTGCAAGGTTTACACTATATGCGTAAAAATACTTAAAAAACAAATTACTTAAAAAGAGCCCAATTCTACTTTTGGGGGTTTTACCTTTCCTATACTGTGTTATAGGTTTTAGTGCATGTAAATGGTCTGCAAAGGTTAAATTCCCAAACCTCCCTCAGACAGAGTTTCTCTCCCACACACTCCCCCCCCCCCCCCACCCCCCTGCCTGAAACGCCTCCATTGGACTCCTTTTCTTCTGATACATAGTGACATCACTATGTAACACTCACGCTTCAAATGACTAGTGCTCCAACAAATCGTGATACTAAGGGGCGGGACATTTTTAAGGGGTTGACTAATCAAAACAGAGCCGGCCAGCTAACCAATCAGAGCAGACTGGGCTCTGGTTTCAGACAGAGGGTGAAAAGAGGTGCTGCAGCACAGGCGGTATGAGAAAAATAAAGAGCTTTCTGAACATTAAAGCATGGAGACATGTCCCATTGGAGACACTACACACTAATATGAACCTGAAAATGAGAATATCATGTCCTCTTTAATACACTATTTAACATTATACACAAAATCCACGTGCATAACTACATACTATGTAATGACAATGAAAGACGATCATACTTATGCAGACTAATCATACAAAATTATCATTCTGTAGAAGATGAGGAGTTGTCTCACAATTGAATACAATATAGCGGAGAGAACTATAACAGTAAAAAGAGGCAGATATTTTTGCTACGGTTCCATGTGATGTTCCCCCTGAGGCTGTGACATGCTCAGACATATGCTTCTGTTTAAGTGGCAATGCCCAAACCTCCCTGTCACTTGTCACCGGGACAGAGCATGAGAACAATGTCTTTTCTCGGAGGAGGCGAATAACACGCGGTGTTGCCCTGCCCAGCTTCGCATTTTACATTCAAAATATTTCAGTTGCATTGCCTTGGTGGCCAAATGACACCAAACCGCAACATCCAGTGTTCAATTCAAGCTGAAGGATTTGCCCCTCTCCCTGTCACCAGTCTGACACTCCACTCTATGTATTGTGTCCGTAGAGTTTTAAAACACACTTTATTTCCCTGACTCGATGTCACTTGAACAAGCAGCAGGGTTCTCCCTTTTGTTTTGGCACTATGGCCCGACTCCAGAGAAGAGAGGGTCCTTCTTAGGCTCGATTCCCACTTTAAAATTAATAAATGGAACTCAGAGGAATGCGATATGCTTTGACAGCCAAAAGAGATTGTGTGTGTGCAGCAAAGGAGAGAAGAGACACGAGGAAATGACAACCAAACACAGCTAAGAGACTCTCATACTAAACGGAAATAAAACCAGTGCACATGAAATAGGTAAATAAAACATATTCTTTCTGTGAGACAGTAAGGCAAACACTGTATGTAATAAGTACATATAAAATCCCAAATAGCCCATGAAATCAAGAATAGAAATCCAATATTGTTCATTAAACATTTGTTGTGTGAAGAGGTGTGTGTGTGTGTGTGTGTGTGTGTGTGTGTGTGTGTGTGTGTGTGTGTGTGTGTGTGTGTGTGTGTGTGTGTGTGTGTGTGTGTGTGTGTGTGTTTTCAGTAGGTGAGGGGAAAGTTAAACCCTGAACACGGTGTAACATCGACTGCAGCAGCCTAATGTGCTCTCCCCCGTCAACATCTTTTCTTACAAAAATCTTTTTTTCTACCTTGTTTTTCCCTTCTCCCCATTACTCTCACTCTTTCTTTTTTATCTCTCCTTGTGTTTATGTATCAGCAGGATCATTTTCCTCTCTCTCTCTCTCTCTCTCTCTCCTTGTTTTTATGTATCAGCAGGATCATTTTCCTCTGTCCTTTACACAGTGTGTCTCTTCTCATTCTTTCATATCTCTCTCTCTCTCTCTCTCTCTCTCTCTCTCCTTGGCATGCTTGCTTTTTTATATTTGCCTCTCTTGTCCTTGTCGAAGTGCTTTATCTATATTTTCTCCTCCCTCTCACCTCCGCTGTGTATTTTACTCTCCCTTCTTTCTATTTCTCTCACTGACACATGCTTAAAAAATGCATTCCGAGCTTGGAATCTCTTTCACACACATACTTCACACACACCTGACATCACAAACATACATGCTTTGAATGACACACACACAACATAGGCTACTTAAGCTAGCTCTGTCTTTGGGTTTCCATGTCTGCCGCTCCTCCAGCCCTCTCAACATGAAAAATATGTGACATATCTCTTTGTTCTCCCTCCATCTCTCATCACCTCTCCATCATAACACATCACCCCCCCCCCCCCCCCCCCCCTCCCACGTCTTTTTAACTAAATTCCTGTCTGCCTCTCCTTATTAACTCTAACTCTGCCTTGCCTTGCCATTAACTCTCCCTCCTTCTCACCCATCAGCCTCTCCAACTCTCTCTCCGTTTCTCTTTTCCCCTCTCTAACATCCTCTTTTCATTTAGTATCTCGCCTTGTTTACCACTCCCCCGACAGCTGAGTGCTATCACCATGGCCCTGGTAGTTGAATACAATCTTGCGTGTGTCGCTACAAATCTCACTTCAGCAGCCGTCCTCAACATGAGCGCTGCATGCTGACATTATGGAAAGGTATGAAGTAAACCATTGGGATGATGCTCAAAGAAACATTTGTATGTATACAGTAGGATTCAACAATATATAAAGTAGTTAAAATGTACTTCACCTTCACCGATAAAATGCTTCTTACTAGTGGTGGCCAAAATCTAACATCGCAGAGTTCATTTTAAATCCAGTTAAAGGTGGGGTAGGTAATTCACTTCAGAAACAATTTTTGTTATATTCCATGGAATGTTCTTAACATCCCGATAGCAATGAATACATTAAAAAATGTCATCTGTGGAAGCCGTAGCGCTGTAAAAAGCACGACCAATCATCTGAGCCGGCCCGGCTAAAATAACTGGATGGCCTACCTGCCTGTCAGCCTTCCATCTCGTGCCCTCATTGGTCATGTGCGCGTTCGTATGTGTTGGGGGAGGGGCTCTGTGAGGAAGTCTGAAGGAAGGGGCAGATTTTTTTCGGCTGCGTACTTTCAAATTCTAACGGACTCGAGCTGGTTTCTCCATTCTTACCTACCCTACCTTTAAGTATATATCAAGACATAGGCTACTGATTGTTCTGTACATTTCATTAATATTTTTTGTTTTTTAAACATATCGCACTTCATTACATATCACAAAACAAAAGATTTTAATTAAACAGTCAAATGTAATCTCTCAAAAAGGAAGCTTTTAGGTTTCGGGTAACGATCATTTCACTTCAGTGCAAATAAATGCCAGCCTGACTTCAATCAAGACAACATAACGCTGTATAAAAAACATACACTTTACTTGTGAGTATACTAGAAGAAGTTTGACAAAAAATAGCGGACAAAATAATGTTCAAATGACTGGTTATAATATAACTAAAGTTGTTCCTATTCCTGATTGTATAACGTCATCCTCTTTCTAAATTTTTCCCCAAATGAGGTTGCCTTATGTGTCATATCGATAAACTAGAAACCATGTTGCACAATCTCTACCAGTGGACACAAACTCTACTTCTTAAATATTAGTGCAAATTTAAAACTGTCATAATGAGCTCTTTTGTGTTTGAAGTACTTTTTATCAGGCACCTTTTTCAAGTGATGAACACATGCATGAATTAACTTCCAACGTTCACAAGTGAGGGCAAAACAAGCTCCAACTATAAAGGGGTTATTCAGAGCATTAAACCTGTCACTGCACTGCCACTAAAGAGCTGCTATTGCTGATACCAATATTACAATGTGATATTTTATTGCTCCCTGCAGGATCATTTCCTCCCGCTAGCTTCCTGGTGTGAGGTCAGACAGGGAACAGTATCACCTTCAGGACAGCTTATAACAGTTAGAAGGTCGTTCTTTTTCTTAAACCTGTATTGCAGTCGTAACAATGTCAGGACTCCAAAAACCTAAAGGTGACAGGAAGCTCAAATCTGATTAGGTAATCTGGCACAGTGACACAAACTCAGTTACAGCACCACACAGATAAGTAACATGTTTTTTTCTCTGGCTAGAAATGTCTTTTTTAACTGAGCAACCAATTCAATTCCACAATTAATTATTCCAGACAAAGTTTATTTTGGAGAGGCAGAAAGGAGAAGACTTAGGGACTGAAATGTAACATTTGTCCTGTGAGTGTCAGAGGATGGGCAGCAGTAGGGCTGCTCGATTATTGCAAAAATCATAATCACGATTATTTTGGTCAATAATTGATATCACGATTATTAAATACGATTATTCATTGACTTTGAAAACGTCCATTAATTGAATTTTAAAATAAATACAAATAATAATTTGAACAGCATCTTTTTAACTGTTGATTACCCTGAACGTGTAATTGAACTGAAAAAACAATACTAAAATAAACGATACATTTATATTTAAATTTAAATAAATAATATCAAAATAATAAATACTAATAAACAAGATCATGAAATATTTTGGAGCGCACTTCAACAAGCTACTAAACATATACAAATATTGTTCTGACACCATAGTGTAAAATTCGGTACTGTAGCTTTAAGGCACCAGATAGCGCGACTCTCCTTGTGTTTTAGTTTACACAGCAAAGCCATGCAGAGCACATCGTAGCTCAGTTCTATGCCACAGATCATTTTGTTTTAATCCTTGTAGTAGATCTGTCTGTAAGTATACAAACTTACCTGTGTGCCAAGTTATGTTTCAAAAATGTGGTTTAATAGATTGTGTGGTTTCAATGTTTTAGATAAGCTAACTAGCTGCTAAGCTAACGGACATAGCTCATTCTTAGCATAGGCTGTTGATTATACTGCACTCTATTTGCATTATGTTGCACATATATTATTTCAATTGCGTAACTTGTGTTGTATTTTTCTGTTTATTCTTGCAGTTTTAACATTTCAAGCCTCAGTAAATGGTCAACTCAACAACTGTCTTCTGAGTCTTTGTTCGCTATCTGTGAAGCTATGCAGTGCGATGCATACGCAAGGGCAGAATAAATATGATAAATAAAAATAAATTAGTCTAAAATAAATGAGATCAAATAGTTTGCAGTGCACTGTCACAACCTAGCAAAGCAAATAATCGTTTTTTTCGATTGTGTTGTTTTCGTAATTGACGCAGGCCAAAATCGTAATTGCGATTAAAATACGATTAATTGCACAGCCCTAGTGAAGTGACTCTTTGTGCAGTCAGTACAGCTCTTTAGTGACACTGCTCTTTGGAAGTCTGGTCTGTAGCATAGTAACAATTGTGCTTTGTAGTCTGTGAATGTGAAAGTATGGTACAGCAACAGTTATCAGTTTGAATGCAGATGTAAACACCTTGTGACTGACAGATTACATCTCATTTCAAAGTGTACATTTGATAATAAAAGTAAGACTGGTTCGTCTCATTAATATTGTAGGTAAACAATGAAAAAAGTAGGCTCCTTCTTTTTTTACATCGTGTTTGGACATACACCGATTATGTTGCTTGCACACCGACCCATCTGTTTTGCTTTGCTTTTTTAACAGGGGCCCCTTGCTGAATATTACCCCCTCCCTATCTTCTACCTTTCCTGTTGCTCTATAATAAATAAACACAATGCTAATGCTAGGGAACCTGATGACGTTTTTGATGCAATCTGTAAAGATTTGGTTGAGCCCATGCAAAGGACGGAGCCAGGTTGAAAATAAGAGCATTCAGTGTCGTTGTCAAACCTTTCCTTGTAAAAAGTGCAGTATAATAAGTAAATAATCGGTGTGTGACAAGTTAATAACAATAGTTATTTAGTGTGTGCGTGTGTGTGTGCGTGTGCGTGTGTGTGTGTGTGTGTGTGTGTGTGTGTGTGTGTGTGTGTGTGTGTGTGTGTGTGTGTGTGTGTGTGTGTGTGTGTGTGTGTGTAGTAACAGGTGTCTGCAGCGGCTTTATCAACAGCTGCTCTGAGGTCTAAGCTGCAGCAGTGATAACAGCACTCAGTGCACAGTTGGGTTGCAGTACAGGGGTACAGTGTGTGTTTTGTCTGTTGGAGTCAGATTTTTTAAATAGGTTCATCCTCTCTTAACAGCCATACCCCACCAATTAAACCCCCCCACGCCCATCATCCTGCGCTATATAATCCCTCTGTGTGTCACAGCAGTGTGTGTGTGTGTGCGTGCGTGCGTGTGTGCGTGCGTGCATCCTGACAGAGTTGCACTAAGCCAACTGGCTGACTTTGCTTACCAAGAAGAAGAAGATTGAAGATTCAATTTATTGTCATTACGTAGTACAGGTACTATGTAACCAAACGGTTTCTCTGCATTTGAACCATCCTAGTGTTAGTAGCAGTGGGCTGCCATTATGTACGGCGCCCGGGGAGCAGTCTAGGGAACAGTGCCTTGCTCAGGGACACCTCGGTAGCACTTGGTCTTTCCGGGACTTGAACTGGTGACCTTCCATTTGCCAAGCCAAGTCCCTATGGACTTCGCCACCACCGCCCTAGAACACACAGCACTGCCCTAATCCAGAGAAGGGTAAGAGAGGTGTGTGTGTGTGTGTGTGTGTGTGTGTGTGTGTGTGTGTGTGTGTGTGTGTGTGTGTGTGTGTGTGTGTGTGTGTGTGTGTGTGTGTGTGTGTGTGTGTGTGTGTGTGTGTGTGTGTGTGTGTGTGTGTAATATTTCCCAACAAAAAGGTGACAAATGAAATGTATGTGTCACGAAACATACATTTCTTTCAAGGAAAGTGATCATACTGTACAAGTTACAAATGCTCACTGTAACTGACACCTTCTATAACTACATATCTCAGCTTTAATGGACACCTGGAAGTTGGACACTGGGAAATAAACAAAGAATTATGATTTGCAATCAAAATAAAAACATTTTTACAAGCATTAACTTGTTTTTGGTAACAAAAGATAAACCCTGGTACACCCATGGATTTGACTGATAATGTACCTTTGACATTTAGAAAGAAGGACTTTATGCTAACAATATCAACAATAAGAGAAGTGCAGCAATCTCCCTTTTCATCGCCCATTTTCTACTTTGCTGTTTGTGTTACTTTAGATGAATGAGGTTGCAGAGTAATTGTTGTTTATCTCATCGCACTGTACTGTTCCACTCTCCTGAACATATCTTATCCGCTGCTAATAACACACACAGCACTGTCATCCTCAGGGCAGACAGAAAGCGTTCCTGCGTTTCTCTCAATGAGCTGCTCTTCCTTTCTTTCTTCCTTCACTCCCGAGTTTCCCTCCTCTTTCTACTCTCCCATTCTTCAGGGAGTGTTTGCTCTCTCGTTCCCCCCTCCCTCCCTCCCTCCTCCCCCGTGGTGTTGAGAGAGTGTGAGACAACAGTGCCAGCCTCTCTCTCTCTATCTCCTGTATGCATTCTGTGAAGAACGCTGGCACACTTTAAAAATGAGCTTTAGGAAGTGTGTCTAATCCAAGGTGATTTATCTAGATGGGACGTGTGTGTGTGTGTGTGTGTGTGTGTGTGTGTGTGTGTGTGTGTGTGTGTGTGTGTGTGTGTGTGTGTGTGTGTGTGTGTGTGTGTGTGTGTGTGTGTGTGTGGGGGTGGGTGTGTGGGGGTGGGTGTGTGTGTGTGGGGGTGGGGGTGTGTGTGTGTTGCCTACATGTCGGTGCAAGCAGATTGTGTCTGCATGTATTATTTGTTTTGTGTGGGTGTGGATGTGTGTAAAAAACCTTAACAAAAGCCTTGTTCATCAGTGTCTCTGGGGTGAGCTTGTCTCTTTCATCTGCCCGCCCGCCCGCCCACCCACACACACACACACACACACACACACACACACACACACACACACACACACACACACACACACACACACACACACACACTCGTACCACTGATAAAACATTTATTAGCACGCTGCGCATACCCACATCAGATGTTAGCAGCTCTGCAGTGTGTCCTGTCAGCGAGTGACGACTAAATCAGTCACAGCAGACATTCAGACTCATTGCAGGACGTTTCATCAGAGGGAGAGACATTGAGAACTGGATGGAACTGACCTTGGATTTAAGGGTCTTTATATCTATAAAACACATGAGTACAGGATGCAATGGTGGATTATAAGTACATTTACTACATTTCTGTTCTTAAAGAGGACATAGTCTGCCCTTTCTTAGGTTAGGGACATGTCTCCATGCTTTAATGTTCAAAAAGCTCTTTATTTTTCTCATACTGCCTGTGCTGCAGCACCTCTTTTCACCCTCTGTCTGAGACCAGAGCCCAGTCTGCTCTGATTGGTTAGATGGCCGGCTCTGATTAGTCAACCCCTTAGAGATGTCCCACCCCTTAGACTATCACGTACAATGTGTTATAGTAGCGCGAGTGTTACACAGTGATGTCAATATGTTGCAAAAGTAAACAGAGGAGTCCGATGGAGGCGTTTTCAAGCAGAGGGGTGGGTAAACTAATTAAAATAAAATCCACATAGCTAAGTTTAACAATAAACTGATGAACACATTACTGCATCAATAGTTGTAAGACAATAATATTATAGATAGATGTATAACCTGAGCTAATTTCTGAATGAAGGTCTTTAACTTGTTTATACACTTTACTAATGCTACTTCTTTTAAGGGTATAACGCAATGCAGCCCATCTTCATGAACACTCCTCCTGTTTGCCTCCAGACACTCCAGACAGGTTTAAGACTCTTAAAAAGGACTCAATCCTTCCCTACATCTGGCCCCGCTTAAATCCCCTGGACAACTCCCACTATGGGATGGCAGAGCAAAGTTTAGCTCAGCCAGGACAAAAATCCCCGATCAGATTCAGCCCTCTTCATTCCTGCTTTCTTACATCAGACATTTCAACATCTTGGCTATTCTCTTATTCTTTATATTTTTAACGTATTAAACTGTACATACACTTTGTATATTGTAATATGCTCATATTCTATTTTATTTATTTATATATTTATTTCATTATATTGTAACATATTTTTACTTTAAAGGTCTCCTATTATACTGTTTTTCCCCAATATATTACAGGTCTCAGATACAGAACATGTCTCTGAAGTGTTTGGTTCCAAACACCAAACAGATCATTGCAGCATTACCCATAATCCCCTCTGTTTCAGCGCTGTTTCCAAAGTGCTGATTCTCTGTCTGGTACTTTAGATGAAATTAAGGAGCCCCTCCCCACGCCCCTCTGAGAGATATTTGGTTAAAAAGAACTCAATGGTGCTCTAGGAGGAGATTCAGGTGATAAGGTGTGGGGGGGGGTTACCTTGTTGGTGATTGGCTAATGGTGACACAAGCCAAAAAATCGGACACATGGTTATGTAGAAAAGACATGAACAAGTGCATTTTGCATGATAGGTCCCCTTTAACTTCTTGTGTTTTTTATTCATATTTTAAATATTTTTTCTTTGATCTGTAATAGACGTAATGTCACAAAACCTAATTCCCCTCTGGGTTAAATAAAGTGTTCTGATTACCTTTCCATCCAAAGGGAACGCACATTTTAAACAAATTTAGGAGCAAATGGGCGGCTGTGGCTCAGTAGATAGAGTGCTGAACTTCGAATCAGGGGGTAGCAAGTTCGAGTCCCACTGCAGTCAGCATGTCGTTGTGTCCCTGAGACACTTCACCCCAAATTGCTCCTGTGGGGATTGTCCACAGTATTGAGTATTTAAGTCGCTTTGGATAAAAGTGTCTAATAAATGACATGTATTGTAATGAAAATCTGCAAAATAAATAGCAAATAAATGCTTGTTTCCATATATGTGATTATCAGCCGTTGGTTCATCAAGGTAAACATTAAGCAGCACTAATCTCATTGCAGATAACGAAGGCGCAACAAGATGATGTGATGAGAAACTCTGGAAATACGACATCTGTGTTTGTTTTAACGATTCATGTGAGGAAGTTCTGTGAGCAGCGATGAGACGACGGTTTTAATTTGACGCTTTCATTAAAAGAGATCCTTGATATTGAAGTCTAATGCTTCATTTGCGACATGTATTTGTTAAATCTGTTTCCATTGCACTTTAGCACTATTGACTTTAGCTCATCCACAAACTGTTCCAATGCTTACCCCAGAATAAATAACATTAAAGGGATATTTCTTCTTTTTTTTTTTTATGTGCCTGAAAACAGGTGGATGAGACGCACCTTCTGTCTATTCAAGCTCTCCTCCATCTCCATTACTTGTATCATGCTCGCACAAAGTGCCCCTTTCTGTGTTTGATGTGTTTCTTCTCGGTTTCTCTTCTCCCTCCCTTTCCTCCGATGTCCTTGTTATGTTTTACTTTTTTTCTGCCAATGCCCTCGTGCCCTCTCTGTCTCTCATATTTCTCTTTCATCTCTGTCTCTTATGCTCACTCTTTTCTCTCCATATCTCACTGTCCCCATCTCTCTCCTCACTTGCCTTATTACTTCTATTCTCCCCCTTCATTTTTCTCTCTCTCTCTCTCCCTTTTTCTGACCCCTCCCTCCCCCTTTCTGAAGCAGTTTGTGACTGTAATGCAGCTGAAGAGAACACAGTGTGTCAGCCCGAATCAGACAGATGAGCTGGGAGCCAAGTAAGAGGCTGAGAGCAGCGCATTAATCCACACACACACACACACACACACACACACACACACACACACACACACACACACACACACACACACACACACACACACACACACACACACACACACACACACACACACACACACACACACACACACACACACACACACACACACACACACACACACACACACACACACACACACACACACACACACACACTTCTTCTCTGCCTGAGGGGCAGTACTGAACGGACGACATACACAGATATAGGCTGTGTACACACACACACACACACACACACACGCACACGCACACACACACACTTCTTCTCTGCCTGAGGGGCAGTACTGAACGGACGACATACACAGATATAGGCTGTACAACCACACAGACTCATAATCACACACACACACACACACACACACACACACACACACACACACACACACACACACACACACACACACACACTGTCCCAAAAAATATCCGCATGGCAGGCATGAGACAAAACACTGCAGCTATGATCTGGTTAAATCAAGTTTAAATATAAAAATAAAAAGCATAATAGGCATTTGAATTGAATTCACTAAAATATATATATTATTATAAATCAATAAACACAATCAGTTGTTGTGCTACTCTGTTAGATTACTTTTTTGACCAATGACAACTTGTTTTAAATGACAGTGAGAAGAAGAAAGAAGAGAGGCCTTATTTCTTATGTTGTGATATTAAGTGGTACGATTGTGGTGAGGTTACCAAGTTATATTCAAATAAAGTTGATAAGCTGTCACAATTTCAACTGGAGACTTAAAGTAAAACTCATTGAGACAATTATCACAAAGCAAAAACAGGAAGTATGTCATAGTCACTGATGGTAGTGTATCAGGTTTGAATCATGAGCTATTCCTCAAATCCACCGGCACTTATAATGCATGATGGAGGTTTGCATAAGATCACATATGTCAGTCATTTACTCTCCACTAATGATGCCCACTTTTCAAAAAGAGATAACACAGCAGTTTAATTATAAAAAAGGCAGCAAACCATTTTACCTTAATTCCTAATTATTCCCTCTATGGAGTCAAATCAAAAACACTCACACACACATTACTTCTGCGATGGTTTTGTGTCATATTAATTGATGGTACGTTTCTTCATGTTTGAACAGTACAGCAGTTTAAAATGTCAAATGAAAAGTGACAGTATTATTGCCTACACTCACCCTGCTCAACAACCCACATAAATAAAGTGTTTCCTCCCGTCTTTATTGTGTATCATCAAGTTTGATACAACTATATTTTGTCTCTTGCAGACAGCATGGTTGTTCGTTAACAGCACACCCCCTGCAGCGCCTGTGGGCCTCACTTTAACACACACACACACACAAAACACACACAGTGATGGAGAAGCCAACTAATGTGATTTCCGCCTGCGAGCTGTCACCCTCCAGTAGACATTCCTTCTTTACACAGTCCTCTCCCCCATAAGAGTTTTCTCTTGTTTTTGACAGAATGAGAGAAAGTCTGCTAACAGTCAAGAGGGGAAAAAAGGGATTATAAAGACATTTTGTACTTGTAGGGTTGGGCAATATCGTGAAGGGTTATTTTATTTCCCCATGTGTTATTAATAAATTGTTCAATTGGTTCAAATGTCTGTAGTCATATAAACAGAGCTCTTCCTTGTATAGATTTGGCAAAGCGATATGGCAAAAGAGATTAGGTGTGAAAAACTACTGCGGTAGGAACAGCATTGTTAAAATCTCTACCAATTGAAACATTGCGCAGTGTATCTTTTTCACATTGCCCAATTCTAGTTCTCTAAAAAAAAAAAAAGGGGGTGCAACTGAACCTAATGTATGACTTCAAGACCCCATTTACGCGCAAACGCATATGAAACGCAAACGAACCGAATACGATATCAAAAAAGTCTTCCGTTCACACGAGACAGCTCGAAAGCGCTGGAGACGCTGTAGTACATACACCACAAGCAGCGAAGAAGATCCCCGAGCATGGTTGCCATGGTTGCCCTTCTGTTTATGCCCCGCGGTGGATTTAGCAACATGTAGTTCATGTAATTCTCCATGTCCACTTATTGCTGATGGTTGTGGTAGAGGAGCTGTAGGTTTTGCACTAACATCTGTAGCATGGTCAGTAGCACTAGCTACTGACCATGCTACAGCAGTGAGAAGCAGAGGTGGGGCTATGGCTAGTTCATCGTTATCCGGCGTACACGCAGAGCCGTTTGCCCCCCCCCCCAGAGCGTTCCGTTTGCAGATCTATCCACCTTGGGACCCGTTATCGTTTGCGGGGTCGAACGAACGGGCTATACGCGCGAGAAAAGTAGCAGATACAACCGTTTGCGTTCTCGTGTAAACAGCACCTAAAGCCTTCACTCATGCAGTAAGTGTGAAAGAAGTTCTTGAAGCAATTACCTTCAGGATGCTGGGGACTGGAAACGGATGTCTTATAACACTGAAGGTTTATCTTAAGATGACTCAGATGAGTAAAGTGACTCCACAAATCTTATGAAAAGCAAGACATAGCATCACCATTACTGTCTCCTATTTTCTATCTCTTTACCTTGTATGCCAGAGAACATTTTGTTAGTCTATCCGGCTGGAGCGCTAACCAATAGGAGTGTGTTGGGGAGAGAAACTCCCTGTGGAGGAAACTTTGGGATATTAACCTTTGCATGCACACTAACCGACAGTATATAACACACTACAGGAAAGGGAAAACCCCCAAAAGCATAATAGGGCCCCTTTTAATATAATGTATAATTAGTGTATACTCATAGAGAGGAATTAACTCAACAACAAGGCCATTCTCAAGGTTTCCCCATTTCAAGGTCAGCAAAACTCACTACATCTAGGTAGTGGGGTAAACAAAGGAGATAAGAGGTTGACATGAAAGGTGTTATTATTAGATCAAAATGTTATCTTTTGGGGATTTATGATGCAAGACAGCGTTTGTATCTCCTCTTCCTTCACACTACGTTGAGCCTCGTGTTTTCTGTATCTGCTCTTTGCAGTGTTCAACCTTAAAGGCCAGCAGGGGTGAGCGCGGCTCTGCAGGCGGGAGACTTGCTTGCACTTTGTGTCGAAGCATGTGACCGACACGTCTTCGCCCCCTCCCCCCTTTGATTAGCCGGGGCTACAATGCAACCTTATTTAAAAATACACAGAGGAATTCCAGGGGAGCAGTGAAATCGGAGAGCCATGAATTATAAATACAACAGGAGGAGAAAAGCAAGACGCCTACAGACACTCGCGGTGTGTGTGTGTGTGTGATTCGATGTTTGCGTGTGTGCAGCTATCACTAAAGATACACTGTGCCAATGTCTCTCCACATCGACAAAGAAAATGAGTCAGTGTAGTACAGAAGCCAACATAAAACATATATTCCATCCAAAAAGATACAGAGACTGCCAAACACACCATCTCTAAACCTGCCTCTGCTGTTTTACTGCAGCAACACTGAGAAGGTTATGGCATCATCTCTCCAAGCATGAAATGTGTAAAACCAACTCATTGCCAGCTATAGAATTAAAGTAGTGAGGAACACAAACTTTCAGAGAGAGAAAAAGTTTACAGGAGAAAAATAAACTAACACCTACCGATACTTGGCTTACTTCAGCCTTTTGCTCTTTGCTAAGTTTGAGTCACATCCTCTCAAAAAGGTGCAAAACTATTCAACGTAAAGAAAGTCTTTCAGGTCAAGATTTTCAGGTTATTTGCCTCTGAGGAAATCACACGCCTACAGCAGTCATGGTTTATTTGTGACAAGAATAATGTGCAAGTAAGCAAGTTGTGACAAGATGGCTGATGATCTGACAACATTGGCCCTTTCTCTAAGGGAACAAAGATAAAGACAGTGCCAAATGCAACAAGTCTTCCAACATGTCGTCCTGGGAGGCTATAGTGCCATGTACAAGCGAGTTCTGGTTCGGGTCTGATGTCCTCATAATTTGCTGCACTATAGTTGGGGTTAAGTAAGAATAAAACTCAAAAACTGTTGTGTCAGGATGGTGGAGACATTTTGTTTTGGGTTCAAATGTCTTCTTGATTAAGGTTAGAAAACAACCAGGGAGGGTCGAATGACAACAAGATGGACTGTCTGTACGAAACTGGAGTCCTTAACCTAGATACATACGTTGCATTTGACCACTTCTGGTTCCTTTGCTGAGAAGTAAAGGTTTTTTTAACGTGTTTGTGTTTAGAAGCCTGAAATGATTTTGATCTAGGACATCAAACACATCAGTAAATATCTCACTTGTGAATGTCAAAAGCTTCTTCATGTCATAAAAACAGCAATTGCTAACAAGTGACTTAATAAACTACAAATGTCATCATGCTTTCACAAGTCCACCGTTAGCTTAGCCGTGGTGATGCGCAGAAATGGGACTGTGATGTGGTTTGTTCAAAAAATTATTATCTGCGAAATATATGATATACCAAGATGCTAACCTTCGGGGTCAACCTACAAAAATATGCCACCCCTGCACCACTCTATACTTCCTCATTTCAAAAACACCATAACAATGAAAAATGTAGTTAAAAGATTGTCAATTTACAGAGCAAATATAAGTTTTCTAAATCATCATATCCAGGGTATATGCAGGAATCCTGAATAAGTAATTTTCGGACTATAAGCCGCGCCTTTTTTCCAATTTTTCGACCCTGCGGTTTATATAACGTTGCGGCTAATCTATGGATTTTTACAGCTAACGGCCACTAGGGGACCTCCTAAATCTATGGATTTTACAGGTTACAGTCCACCACCTTTAACTCTATGGGCTCTATGGTCCGCGGACCCCCACCTTTAAGCGGCTGCTCTAGCAGGAAAAGCTGGAGGCCGGAAAAGAGTGAGACAGGTAGCGCGCAAAAGTAAAAGTGGAACCGAGAGTGGTACGAGAGACAGAACGAGAGCAAGACAGACAGACATTACGAGAGCGAGACAGTTTGTGCAAAGGTGTTAAACGTGCGCTGGGAGCGCACCGTTTAAGATCGAAAGTTGAAACGTTTGTGTGTCTGAAACGCTATGTGATACAGTACAGTTTACACAGCACATGTTCTGTAGCTACTATTGCACTAAATGCTAACACTTGAATACGTTATGCAAATATGCAACTTGTTTGTTGAAATGTTAATAAATGGGAGCTTCCTCAAACAGCCATCTCTTTCCCGACAATCCCCTCTGTGCACGAACCCTTACATATGGTAATTAAACATTAAAACACCTGCGGCTTATAGTCCAGTGCGGCTTATAGTCCGAAAATTAGGGTACACAGAATCACACTACACACCTACGCAATGATTACATTCAGGCAGACTGTAGAATACAAGCTCTTTGGACAATTGATATACTTATTGAAAACAAGCTACAAAATGTAACACCTTGGGAAATGCCGTTTAATACTTTTTAATATCCTTCATTTTCGCTAAACTTAATACTTTTTAAGACCCCGCGGACACCCTGATATCGTCTTGGGTGTTTCAGCTTTCACATCCGCATGCATTAGCTTTAATTACCCTGTTTCACCATCTCCCTACTTTCCAAACCCTGACCCCTGTATATTAAACAGGCTGAACTGAGCAGTGGAGGCAGTAGCAGTGCAGTGTAGAAACAGGCCTGAGTGTGGATGACAGGCCTAACAAGCTAAATATAGCCTTCTGGGTTATCTCCTCTGTGGGCGCAGCCAGTCCGTTGTTGCTTCACATTATTTACGTGTCTGTGCGTGGTGCACCCGCTCTCTCTTCCCCTCTCTATCTCTCTTTCTTTCATTTCACGCCCCCCCACACAAACACATCGCTATCTCTTTCTCTCGCTCTGTGTTGCATATAGTCTCCTTTCTCTCTCTCCATTTCATCCTTTCACAGCATCTGTTTTCACCCTCCCTCTCTTCTCTCTTCTCTCTTCTCTCCCTTGGTATCTCATTTTGTCTCTCTTATTCCTTTTCAGCTTTTCCTTTCCCCTCTCTATCCCTCCATATCTCCTCTATCACTCCCTCCCTCCCCTATTTCATTCTCTTTATCTCTGCGTCCCTTTGTATCTTTCCCTCCCTCAGCTGCTCCCTGTTTTTCTTTCTATCTGACACTCTCTGAGCCTTTTTTCCTCTCAAGCTATCTTTCCCTTTGAGCCTCTCTTTCCCTCCTCTATCTCTCTCCATTTTTCTCTTCCTCTCATTTCTGAGCCATGCCCATGAAGCTGCATAGCACTGTGTAAGCCGTCCACTACAGAACAGTCAGCCCCAGTTCAAATAATACAGCCTGGAGTGCGAACCGCCTGCTATGCTAACATACAGTACATGGATGTGGCATCTGCACCTGAAGCGAAATGAACTTACACACAACATAACGCAGAAGACGCTCTCGTGCTTATCTCTTACTCTTTAGTTTACCAACAGTGCAGGGGACTCAAAGGCCATGACATTTAATATGCACAAAGTTTGATCAAATGTCTTCCATAGCCTCTGTCCAAGGAAAGATACACAGTTGCATGCGAAGAATGTGGATGTGAGTCTGTTCTCATTGTTGCCCTGCTGCACTGTAGTCGTGTGAAACCACTGCTAAAATGGGGAGTGTCTGACTTTAGGTACGTGCTAATGTTATTCTATTTTACATGTAAATAGTGTACTTCTTACTAGGGCTGCTCAATTAATCGTATTTTAATCGCAATTACGATTATGGCTTGCAACGATTACGAAAACAACGTAATCGAAATAAAACTATTTTTTTTTTATTATTACTTTTTTCTTTTTTTTGGGTTTTTCAGTTGAATTATACTTAAAGTTCAGGATAATCAACTGTTAAAAAAATACTGTTCAAAAAAAATTCTCCAATAAATTGACGTTTTCAAAGTAAATGGATAATCGTTTTTAATAATCGTGATATCAATTATTGACCCAAATAATCGAGATTATGATTTTTGCCATAATCGAGCAGCCCTACTTCTTACACGTTGACCTGCACATTGGTCAATTGCAACATTCTCTTGCACTATTTTCTTTCTGTTCTGTTTCTTTCTTGCACTATATGACTTGAGCTTTTCATTGCCATAACTTGACAGCAGCTACTCTGCATATGACCAAATCTGGGTGTTTTTGATATAGCTGTGGTTTTTTGGAAGGTTTTCTTTGTGTGTGTTCTGCTCTGTATCATTATGTGCACATGTTTCTTCCAGTACCAATTTGAGAAGCATAGTGAGGATATTTTTATAAAGATAGGTTGGTTTGACTAGTCATTCTGTTTTGAAAAGGACCCGTTGAAGGTGAGTTTATAAATCCTAAAAAGAAACCTGGCTTTTTGAGATTTTGAATTTGACAAGTAGAGATGCACCCGCTAGTCTCATATTTGCATGATGATTTCATGTTGAGCAGCACACAGTGGCACAAAAACTCACACGCACGACATGCAACAACACTGAGGCAACTGCGGCACACAGTACGCTTCACACACACACTTGTCATCATGTCGTCGGTGTTGAAGTTCTTCAGCACGAGTGAAGAAGTCATAAAGCTCGCAACTTGTAACACCTGCAAGTTCAAAATAAACCGAGGAGGAAGTGTGGCTCGGTATGGTTGCAATGTGGGTGGCATGTTCAAATAAAAAAAGATGTTTGGCTTTCCAAAAAAACACATTACAACGTTACCATGCCAACTGGTTGAAAGTCGGATAAGTTTCCTTCTAAAAACATTTGAAACAGCTGTGTTGTTATTTAGTTTTGTTGCAACTGTTTTATTCCGGGAACATTTATTTTGAGATTAGTTTGAGTGAGAGGTCGCAGGTACAGCAAAACTTCATAAAAAAAGTTTTTGTATCAGCCAAGAAAAATGTAATCTCTACTTTTAAGTGTACCTTTGTTATTTTTGTGAAACGACGCCCACTTTGGTCACAAGCACTGATTAAAGTAGCCCAATTATGCTAATCTTCAGGTTCATATTTGTATGTTGTGCCTACTGTGACACGCTTACATGCTTTAATGTTCAAAAAGTGATTTATTATTTGATCACTTGTAAAATATTTTAAACACACCATTTGTAAAGTATTAATGTTATGATATTATCAAACAGTGCATTTGATTATATAGTCAAACTGTGATTTGACAGGTTTTGATTTAATCAGGCACTTAATGCCAGTCATTACAGGAATTAGGATAAGTTGGGGCCTGAGGAATAACATAATGGTAGATCCTCACAGGAAGAGAAGAACAAGTGTGTGTTTGTGAAGATGAATGGACGTGTGTGTGTATCTCCTGTGTGTTTGTGTGTGAGTGTTGTATCTGTTATCTGCTGTCTGTCTTCCTGTCTGTCTGTGTGTGCTTCTTTATCCGTGTGTCTGCCCGCCTCTCTCTCTCACACTCAGTCTGTTTGTCCATATATCTGCCTGTCTGCCTCTCTCTCTCTCCATCTGTGTGTCTATCTAGCTTACGGCCCTGATCCCGCCTGCTCTCCCAGGTTTATGAAATGCGAGCAGCTTAGCAGATGGTGCATATCGTATTCTGGTCGGCTCTGTGTTGGTTTTGTACCACAGACGAAGGCTTACGATACATGTGAGCCTTTAGTCGCTCAGACACACCGACGCAGAGGGAGCTCGGGCTGTTAGCGCACGAGAGAAAACAAAAAGACGAAGCCGAGACTGGAGTAGGGGGAACAAACGGGAAATTATATGGATAAAAGAAGAAGTTGGTTTAAGAGGAAAGTTTTAAGGGAGCAAGATAAAAAAAAGTGTGCAAGGAACCAAAATACTAGCTCAGTAGTGGTTTGTGCAACTTTTAACATTTTAAATGATATGCTATTACACATATTCAAAAGTGTATACAAATACAAAATAACATGTTTTTCAAAGAAGATAATGATCAGTTATTAAAGCAGCCCTATTATGCTCATTTTCAGGTTTCACATTTGTATTGTGTGTGTGTCTCTATGGTGACATGTCTCCATGCTTTAATGTTCAAAAAGCTCTTTATTTTGCTCATACTGCCTCTTTTCACCCTCTGTCTGAAACCAGAGCCCAGTCTGCTCTGATTGGTTAGCTGGCCCGGCTCTGTTGTGATTGGTCAACCGCTTAGAGATGTCCCGCCCCTTAGCCTATCACGTACAATGTGTTGGAGCGCTAGCCAATAGAAGCGGGAGTGTTACATAGTGATGTCATTATGTTCCAGAAGTAAGTACAATGGAGGCATATATCACACTACAGGAAAGGGAAAAACCCCAAAAAGCGTAATGGGGCCCCTTTAAATATAATAGTGTTTTTTCAAAGTTGTTTTTAAGCCACACGTCAGTTCAATATGACTCAAACGTTAACATCTGTTTTGGAAATGTCTATTGCCTTGGGGTTGTTTGTTTTTATAAACAGCACATTGATGTGAACGGAATGAGAAGTTGAAGCAGAGAAGAGAAAAATGTATCTTGAGAGAGAAGAGCCAACAGATCTTTTACTCCTGAATGACACTAAATATACACTAAAGGCAGCAAAAAAAACTAAGCGCAGACTCAATTCCCCTGATTGCAACTCCTATGTAAGAACCCATCAGACTCTGTTCAGAGGTTCTGATTGGCCCAGACACATAAGAAATTCCAAATACAGTTGTGGTAAAGGTCTGATTGGACTCACCATGATGTAGTGCCTCTGCATCTCCGTCTTCTCACTGGCCAGCTTCTCACACTCCAGTTTCAGGCTGCACAAGGACGGAGGAAGGACACACGTGGATTAAATGGTGTATTTAAATCCACTGAAGTGAATTATAATTTCCACAGGATATTTGCAGAGGTCAAACCGAGTTTAATGCTGTGTAAGGATACCTAAAAAATATTCTCAGGCTACCTATTACTGCTAAAAGTGACACTGGAAGATATCACCTTCATGGAAGCAAATGCCAGCAGGGTGTGTGTTTTATTCCCCTCTACAATTCATCACACGTCCATGTGAGGTCAGTTTCATAAGTGCTTCTGTGTCTAGTTATATTCGTCATGTGTACATTGGTGAGTTTATATAAGAGTACTGTCAGTGAGCCCAAAAGGGTCCTGATAAAGTTTTGCATGTCATGTCAGTTTGCTTTTTCAATGCATCTCGTCCAAGTGTGGTATAGTACATACAAAGCACTTTCAAATGTGTTTCTACTGCATATTGTATGATAAAAAGAAAGTGAATAAACGATTCTTTATACCAGCCACTGCTTTGTGATGACAAGAAACTGTAATGTGCTAACGATGGACAAAGAGGATGTGATACTATT
>NC_136912.1:90525703-90543203 GCF_949606895.1 Notothenia rossii
GTCATGTGTGTGTGTGTGTGTGTCTGAGTGTGTGTGTGTGTGTGTGTGTGTCTGAGTGTGTGTGAGTGTGTGTGAGCAGCCAGCATAGGGGATCCCGAAACCCAAAACTGATCCGGTTAATCTAGAGAAGAGGAGGTGTAGGAAGGGGGAAGGGAGGGAGGGAGGGATGGGCCGCTTGTGCGTAAACAAACACACACACACACACACACACACACACACATACACACACACACACACACACACACACACACACACACACACATACACCATGTGGTACAGCAGTCAATCACAATTTGGTCAAGCTGGCACGGGCAAGCAGAGAATTAGGAGGGATTATCTATGGTGGGAGTGGTGGGGGGGGCGAGGAGAGGAGGGGCACGTGAAGCCCATTGAGCTGTATCACATAACAGGATGGAGGTGGCTGTAACATCACCTGTCTGTCAGTTTCTGTCTGGGTTTTATTGCACAACTAGCAGTATAAAGTAAATTATTATATACAGACAACCATTGATATGATAACTTGAAACCGCACTTCAGATGATGGCTACGACTACCATAGATGTATTGTAGATTATGAGACATTATGTTATTAAGCATCCAACGGCTACAAATAATTTCCATGTCCATCCAAGTTTCTAGTCCAACGTCCAATATAAAGCTCGATATCTCTGCATCTGAAAGTCTGAAAAGTACTTTTTCAGCCTTTTTGCACAAATATGACTTGTTCTGTCAATCTACTAATCCGTGGAGCCATTAGTCTTAATTAAATATACAACATTTGCATTTCCCTCCTACACAAAGTTTTAAAACATTGTTGAGGATCCATAAAATGCTTTTGAATTAACCAAGATTTTCACTGTAATAAGTGAAAATTAAACTTGGTAGTGTCACTATTTTAACGCAGACTGTTTCTAAATTACTTCAAATATTTAATATAAATGTATAATTATGGTTAATTATCAGCCAATATTTTCAAAAAAAAAATTTATTGGGCACACCTAGCTAAAACTCATGCTGTCTACATGTAACTCAACCTCCAAGCTTCATGCAAGTCAGTCTCCAAAACGCAATATACCAATATAAAATAAATGCAGTTCAATTAACGCCTCTTTAAAACAGGATCAACCAAAACTGTAAAGGGTTCAGGATCATGTGACTGTTCAAGTCAATACCAACATTGTTTCTTCAGTTGGGCTCAAGTCAAAAACATCCCACCATTCCCAGTATACTGTAGATACAAAAGTAAAATGATTTCCCCTATCCTTTTTAAGCTACAATTTGATTATCCCACATTTCTTACTAAAGGTCAAATGTGTAACCTTGAGAAGTCACCTCCTCGCTTCAATTAGCACCTCAAAGGGTCGCTGCGACAATCTGCCTTCTTTCAGTGACTTCCATTACTTCATTTGAGTCACTCCCTTTCTGTTTGATTTCTGGGTCAGTCTGGTTCTGGGTGTTTCTCGATGTCGAGGACGCTTCCTCCGAGTCAGGTCCTTCAGAAGCGATGCAAGAATCCTTCCTAGCCTCGGAAAACGAAGAATGGTGCAACAGGCTAACAGGCTAACAGGCCCCACCTTAAATGGAGCGAGATTTCCGCCAAAGCTTTGGAAATTGGTCCGTGCGCAAAGCATTGTGGGGATTTTAAGACCGCGTAGGATACACATGGGCAGCCTCGAAATTTCCCGCAACGAAGGACGCCGGCCTCGGTAGAATTCCAAGCATCCTGGACATTGGAACAGTCCTTCGGCGGGACTCGATGACGTAGCATCCTTGAAATAGTGGCTCTGGAGCATCCTTCCTCGACATTGAGAAACACACATTGTCTCTGTCTGTTTGTGTGGAAGTTTTTCTGTTTGTCTTCTGTTCGAGCAGCTGCATGAATGAGACAGCAACTGTGTAACAGATGCAGGTCTGGGAGTCATTGGGACAGAAATGATTCCATCTCTCTGCTTATCTTCTCCGTCTATCTGTTTAGCCCTCTGGCAAATCTCCTACCAACATATGAGTATTCACACGGCATAAGCAGGCAAGCCTATGCATGGAAGCATTCATTGAAACAAAAACACCCACAAACAAAACATTTCTCTTTCTTGTGCCCTCGTTCCTCCCTCCCTCTGCTCTTCTTTTGTTCTTTACTTCTCCTTCTTAGCCCCTTTGTTCTTCCTTTTGCCCGTGTCTCTCGCTGACACAAGCAGAGACACATTCAGATAGCGCATTAAATAATAATTGGCTGGTGAAATATTTAGGAAAAAAGGCACATGAATAGATGAGAAATAGTGTGGCAGCGGAGTGCCAGCGTCCCTTGTGTACATGTCTGTGTCGGCTGAAGTGAGCAGCAGCAGCGAACAGAAGAAGCAGCTCGTTGGGTTGGGCTGTGGGTGGATGACACACTGAAGAAGAGCTAGCATATCAAATACACTTTTAAGATTTCCCTATTTCTTTCTGACAGTTTTGTCTTTAATTTCTCAGACGACGATGACTCAAGCCTCTTTCCCACTTGGCAAAAGGCTGAGTAACATCTGGCTTTTGTCTTTAATGGGAAAGGTTACAGTTGGCATTTATTCCCCGGACGAATTACTCTGCAAAGGATTTATCGACTCCAACATTTATCTGCAGTGATGGGAACATGACAACCTGACGGATGTTTTATTTTGGGCCTTTTAAAGCGCAATGCTATGAAGTCAATTCAAATCGACAGGAATATACAACATACACAACATACAATAATTATGTTTTCCTCAAAGACACATGAGTGATTTTACTGAACGATTAATTCCACCGCGCTGATCGTCACAAAACACAACTCATATTAATTTGAAACTACAGAAAACTCATCAAAAGTATCTATCCACTGTTCAAACAATCCCCAACACTGGTTTAAGAGTTTGAAAGACAAACTAAAACATAACAGATAGTGACTGTGTGCTCCAAAGGGAAAATACTGTCTCTGTCTTATTGCCAAGGGCACATGTATTTAGGGTGTGTCATGACATATGCTTGGTTGTTTTCGACCCTGGAAGGGCATATGGTTTTTGACCGCTGTATCGCGAGTTTGTATGCAAGAACTGCAAGAATTGCTTGTTCGGTCACCGAATGAAATATGGATGGATGTATGACTCACTGTATTTAGATGATGCACATCGGAGCCGGAGACAAGCCATGCCAATTCTTCATCGAAGCACAACATACGGTATCTTAATCACACAGTATAATGTGGCAGCCAGGTCATTCCAGGGGGTTATAACACCTCCGTAGCTTTAGTGTTGGGCTAAGCTCCGACAGTGCGCGTCCTATTTGACACATCACAAACACACACACACACACACACACACACACACACACACACACACACACACACACACACACACACACACACACACACACACACACACACACACACACACACACACACACACACACACACACACACACACACACACACACACACACACACACACACACACACACACACACACACACACACACACACACACACACACACACACACACACACACACACACACACACACACACACACAAAAAGGCACACTTGTCTACTGGAAAAGTGCTTGTCACCAAATTTGAGAGGGCTTTTTTGCTAAAAACTAGCATTTATGTGTTAATTTAGAAGACCATCAAACCAATGTCCACTGTACCACTGTTGTGCAATAATACCTATGTCCACTACCTCAGAGTGTTACGGCCCGTCCACACTACAGCTTCAAAAAAAGCTTGCCGGCGGGCGTGTCTGAAGCTCGACCAACAACCAATCACATGAATCTCCCGCCCCTGACACACAAGCAGCGGTTTGATTGGCTAGAGCTTGTACTGGCATATGATTTGATTGGCTGACGCTTTTACCGAAAGCTTCAGAAGCTTCAAAAGTTGAACATTGCTCAACTTTTGCAGCCTGAAACGCCAGGAAAGCTCCGCTCTGCTACCCACAATTCAGTTCGGCGAAAAGCGAGGCAACGTGACGTCACCCCATTCAAAGTGAATGGGCAGACGCGTTGGAAACCGTTTTTGAAGCTGTCGAAGCTGTAGTGTGGACGGGCCGTTACACTGCTGTTAAAGAGCTGACTGTGCTATGTGCACTTTTTACTTGTGACAGTATTTATCGTGTCCTTTGAAGCTACCGCTTTACTTTTATACTTACTTTTTATAATGCTGCTTCTAATTTGGGTTCTATAGATGTGCAGAGATTTTATTAAAGTGTGCTTCCCGCTATGCTTAATATGTTATTCCTCTATCCTACCAATCATGTTTTTGCCTTTTGTCCTCACTGCCCCTTTGCTGTAACAATGTACATTTCCCCACTGTGGGACGAATAAAGGATTTCCAATTTCTGGCGGAGAGAGGCTGCCAACTTCCCCCAACAAAAGCAGCTCATTTAGAGTTAGTGGCACCTCCTGTTGTGCTGAAAACCAATGAACACCTTTGCCACTCCATCGGTCAGTCATTCAGTCTGACAGTCAATTAAATTAGCAGCCAACCAGTAAATCAAAAGTAAGGCAGTCATTGAACCAGTCAGCAAGTTAGCCAGTCATTCAGAGAGCTAGTGAGCTAATGCTAAGCCAGCGGTGGATTACAAATCAGGGAAAGATTGGCAGCGAAAAGAGTCTCTGGACTCCATCCAAGCTCTCGCTCTGATCGTTTCTTTTGATGACAAAGAGGAGAACACAGGATAGAAAAGGCTCTTTTTTCTAAATCACAGAGCAGACTTAATCTAGGTGGCTGCTGATGTCTGACTAGAAGTTGTTTGTTTGTTTGTACGATTCTTCCCTTGTTCTGTAGGTCGTCTTAATACAGCTGTATTGTCTTTACTTGACTTTTTGCCATTTTCCGGGGTTGCCTTTGAAATGCTGAAGGAAATTAAATTCAAACAAGGAGATGACGAGGGAAAGGAGGGAGAATGTCATCTGTAGGAGGTGACAGCAATCTGCAGCGCTGTTTACCGTGCACGACTTTCATTACAGCCACAAAACTGTTGGGAGAAAACAAACAGCCTGACACAGCAAGATGCCAACAACTAAAAAGGTCCAGTCAGTGTGCGTGAAAAGCAAGCGGAGCACAGTTGCATCTCGAAAAAACTCTTTACCCATATTTGCAAGCACTTGCACAATTCAACACACACGTAATAAGTTGTAAAGCCACGCCATTGCAACGACAGAATGTACTCACAAATTAAATCTCATACACACACACACACACACACACACACACACACACACACACACACACACACACACACACTTCAAAATCCAACTTTAAGACGCACCCAAACACTCTGCTCTCATTAACGGAGCATATGTGACGTCTGTTGCCACATATTTGGCAATAGTTTGTTTACTTGGCAGTAAAAATAAAGTGTTACCCTACTGGTGGCCAAAGGAGAAGGACGCCCTCCTCCTGCACAGTCACACACACACACACACACACACACACACACACACACACACACACACACACACACACACACACACACACACACACACACACACACACACACACACACACACACACACACACACACACACACACACACACACACACACACACACACACACACACACACACACACACACACACACACACACACACACACACACACACACACACACACACACACATAATTTTCTAATAGCTACTTAGATTGTACTGCACACACTTGGCACACTTCTCATTTCTTCTTCTCTTTTTTCACGTGGTAACACACACTCCTGCTAATAATTAAACAGATTGATTGTCACCATATATTTCCAACGAAGATTGAATGATGCTCATGCATGATGTACTAAAATGATCAGAGCCGATATGATTGTTTATCCACAGTGTAATGTTGTCATATATTATTCTTGCTAAACAGCAGCCAAGTTCAGATTTCCATCTCTTTCCAAATCTGTCTTTATCGCTGGCTTTGAGAACGTCTAACTTTGATCTTCGAGACTACCGCCATTCCAACTTCTAGGGCTAAGAAAAGATTGTATGATCAGAGTTTTCCAGACCTTTTAAAACAGTCAATTCAAGGATTCTTCAAGGGTTTCCAAGCCTAATTCCCTCAAATTCGAGGACCCAAAATAGCTTATTTTAAAACACGGATCAAGGGCATATACAGTCGCACTTTCTCAAGGCCGATGGCGCATTCAAAAACAATGACGCAACTGTGGGAGAAACACATGCAGACAGCAGAACAGGGCCTACTGACTAAACTATAGTTAAAAATATCAATACAACGTTATTGCCGATCTTTAAACAATATATATTTGGGAACCACAAGTAAACACACATACAAAAACGTGTTTATATTCCCATAACAACAAGGATAAAAATCAAAGAATCAGAGGTGGGACCCCCCTCTCAGGACAGACAGATGTTCAATAGATGTATCGTGTATAGATTGAGGATATTTGAGCTTCCCTACACCTTACACTTTAATTCTGCTTAACTTTGACTTGTAGACCGATGCCAGGAGTGAAGCAGAAAGAAACCTCCATGTTTGATAGGAGGTGTGTTTGTGTGTAACGAAGTTAGCCCTTAAATTAATATATGTGTGAAATGATGTAGCAGTTATAGAGATCTTTGTTTACCATGACAACACGCAGTAAATCTTTCTTTCTCTTCCTCGCCGGGGAGTGGCAGCCAATCAGGGGCTCGTACATTCACAGCAGCGTCGAGGTCGGACTGGGACATTATTTATTGTTATTGTGGTTGGCACACGGTGCACACAAACCCTGCTCTCCTTTCCCCTTCCCCCCCAGGTTTAAACACACACACACACACTTTAGCAGCTGCTCACACACACACAAGCCCTTTAACGGGAACACAAGGACAAATACAGACACTTACACACACACCAAGACATACATATACTAACACACAAAGACAGTTTGCACTTAAGGGCACGAGCAGACACATAAAACAAAGCCTTACACAGGAGACGTACACACACATTTACAAACATCTGAGCCAACAGCAAACATTGTTAACACAAAAACATGCACTCACACAGCACTAAAGAGACAAGGACACATAAAAAGGAATCACACACATTACACATTCTCACAGCTCTGATAATGTTTGCCACGAAAATCCAGTGGAACCAATTACAGCTCCGCTCGGCTGGCAAATCAGCCATCAGCGTTAACCTTTTCCTGCCAGAGAGCGAGGAGAACAAAGTCTGACTTCTTCTCTGATAAAGTATCGCAGCCCGAGCCGCCTTGAGACACCTTCCTCATCATTTCCAGAGGCACATGAAGGCAGCTCTGTCCGTCTATTTCTGACAGGAAGTGATCTTTGACTGACTCCAACAAGGACACATCAAGGCTGCGTAGTCCAGCCTGTTCACTGGGAAGTTAGACGACAGATGTGTAGTCGTGCATTTGCACTTTACCATCAGATCTTTGAAAGAGATTAACTACAAACCACATGTATTTTCATTAACAGAACTGCGGACCATCCTCACATGGGTTATTGTGACTTTAAAGGGGCCATGTTATGTATTTTGGGGCTTCCCTTTCCTGTAGTGCGTTATATAGGTTTTGTGCGTGAAAAAGGTCTGCAACGGTTTAAATCTCTTCCACACACATGCCTGGTAGGCCTCCTTTGGACTCCTTTGTTTACTTCTGTAAAATAGTGACATCCCTTTGTTACTCTCGCGCTTCTATTTGACAGCACATTGTACATCATAGATTTAATGAATGAAAGATCGAGGTTAACAATCTTAACAGCACCAGCTCATTTAGCCTTTTAAACAATATCTAGGTGTGCTTAGACAGGGTGTATGCAGGAATCCTGAAGTCAGATGTAATACCTTTTAAGACCCTTTCCATACATTTTAAGACCTCATCTCCACTTTGAGTTTTAACCGGTTACCTTGGCGACACACTTTGCCTCACATTGACTATATACAGTATTGATTGTCCTTCCTCCTTATCTTCCAACCATTTGGACGCAGAATTGCATTTCCCCATAACGATGTTGTTTAACAACCGGCGTAAACGGGCTATCAAGCAGTGAGCGTGCGATGTCCTGTTCAGATGACGTCCAATCCAACGGGATGCCATAAATAAACTCCACAGAATCACACTACACACCTACGCAGTGATTACATTCAGGCAGACTGTAGAATACAACCTCTTTGGACCATTTATATACTTATTGAAAACAAGCTACAAAATGTAATACCTTGGAGAATGCCGTTCAATACTTTTTAATAGCCTTCATTTTCGCTAAATTTATTAATCAACTTTTAATACTTGTTAAGACCCCGCGGACACCCTGTTATAGTGTGGCATATGATTTAATTTACTGGCATCACCATCTCCTTAGATGCAATGCTTTCCATCAGCCAATTATGATTTTTGAAATATTGGATTTTCCTTGAATGCACCAGCAAGGAGAGGAGAGCTATATCCCAGCAGAAAGAAGTGCTCTGAATATTTTACAAGTTACTCTGCTCTGCATTTATGAGGACAAACACACACATGTATGTAAATGCTTATACACACAGTCTGTAACCACACACACACACACACACACACACACACACACACACACACACACACACACACACACACACACACACACACACACACACACACACACACACACACACACACACACACACACACACACACACACACACACACACACACACACACACACACACACACACACACACACACACACACACACACACACACACACACACACACACACACACACACACACACACACACACACACACACACACACAGTTCTTTTCACCCTCACACCTCACTGCAGATCACATTTCAAGGCAACACCAGAAATAAAGTTCCCCTGGCAGAGGAGAGCTGCAGAGGAAGGAGGGAGGGACACGGAGGAGGAGATGGAGGCTATCGATCGGTTGGAGTTGGCTGTATCCGCGATTGAACTTTATCACAAACGCAGAGCATCGCAGCAGGAAGCGCTCTGATAGAAAGAGAGAACAGAGGATTCTTAACGCTCTTTTCTTCCTTTGCATCTCTCATTCATTTCCATTTCTCTTCCAACCCCCGGCCTTGCCTTTTTACAGAATTCTTTCTCTTTTTTGGCTCTTACATCTTACACTTTCTCCCCTTTGTTTTTTCACTTCTCTCTTAGCTTCAATTTCTCTCTCATCTTCCAGCCGCTGACTTATTAGCATTCTCTCTGTACATATAATTGATTCCTCATGACTTCCTCTTGTGAAAATGTCATTCATAATTCTGTGTGATAGCTAGCTGGCTGGCTGGCTGAGTGAGGGGCTGGCTGGCTGGCTGCGAGGCAAAGTGGCCAGTGACCCATTTGTAGCAGATACAAAGACACTGACAACCAAATCTGATTATAGCAACCGGATCGGGGCCCCTGTGAAATGAATGGCCTAAGCCAGACTGAGCCTAAGCTGTCATTCATCCTTCTGTGCTTTTTATTAGTCTGTTTTAACCTTTATTTTAGCCTGGCAGGTAAATTAACAGACAGTCCTCACCGCTGATTGAGGAGGAAACTGAAGGAGGAAAAGGGACTTTGAAGAGGAAATAAAGAGGAAGTGCTTCAACATCCATTTTTTAGAGGAAATGTAAATTCATTTAATTAATCAATTAATCAGCCTGTGTGTGAGTGCGTGTGTGTGTGTGTGTGTGTGTGTGTGTGTGTGTGTGTGTGTGTGTGTGTGTGTGTGTGTGTGTGTGTGTCGGTGTGTGTGTCGGTGTGTGTGTGTGTGTGTGTGTGTGTGTGTGTGTGTGTGTGTGTGTGTGTGTGTGTGTGTGTGTGTGTGTGTGTGTGTGTGTGTGTGTGTGTGTGTGCACAAGTGTATCCTTAGCAACCACAATGAGCAAATGGATAGCTGACAGTTGTACTGACCAATTTTTCACACATCATACACAGATCTATTAAATGTTACACACAAACAGGGTCACGTACGTAACAGCCGCTAGCGCCAACTAAAACACTAATAGAGGAACACAAACACACCACCCACACACACACACACACACACACACACACACACACACACACACACACACACACACACACACACACACACACACACACACACACACACACACACACACACACACACACACACACACACACACACACACACACACACACACACACACACACACACACACACACACACACACACACACACACACACACACACACACACACACACACACACACACGCTGAGAAGTGCAGATTCAGTTAAGTGCCACCTACACGGCTAACCATCAACAAGATCTCAAAGGCACCTGGGTGCAGCTGACAGAGAGGGTGTGTGTGTGTGTGTGTGTGTGTGTGTGTGTGTGTGTGTGTGTGTGTGTGTGTGTGTGTGTGTGTGTGTGTGTGTGTGTGTGTGTGTGTGTGTGTGTGTGTGTGTGTGTGTGTGTGTATAACAGGGAATCTCTAAGCCCTAACAACCCCCCTCCCCTAACGTCTCACTACTCATGTTACAGTACAGTCCTTATATTTAAACAAGAGAGAGGGACAAGCGGAAAAAAAAAGACGTACAAAAAATGCAAAAACAAGAGGAAGTAAGACGAAGGGAAAACTCAAGATAAGAGAGGCGGGGAGGCATGGAGAGGGCAGAGAGAGAATGAAGAGGGCAGGGGGAGATACAACTGACAAGGTTGGAGTTGAGAGAGACAGACGGACGGACAGAAAAAGAGTGAGACTGACAAGGAGAAAGAGACATAAGGAGGTACTTACCGGATGCCTGCCCTGAGGGTACATGATCCCAGGAGAGGGGAGGCTGCCAGTCCGTTTGATGGCCAGGTTCGTCCCCTGGCCCTCCACTCCTCTGCCCTCCACCGGTTACACACACACACACACACACTCTCTGTAAGTCCTGCTCCTTAGCTGGGTTGAAGGCAGCAGTCCACTTCCAGAGTCTTGTGTTTTTTCTCCTTTTCTTTTCTAGGGCGAATTCCTGTTGACACACAACTGAAGAGCGCTCAATCCGTCGCTTCGTTCTCCCACTAATGTCATGATAAAACGAAGCACCAGACTTGACCTTCTTCTTCTTCTTCTTCTCACAGTGAAAGTCTCAATCACCCCACCTCCCCTCAGTGTCTCTCTCCCTTTTCCTCACCCTGGGATCAGTCAAGGTCCACACGTAGTGACACCGAGAATTTCATCCAGGCAGGCTTCCCTCTTCCTCCCTCCTCCTCCTCTTCCTCTTCCTCTTCCTCTCCTCCTGGTGCCCCTTCACCCAGCCGACCAATGGAGAGACATACAAACATAAACACACACTCAGCTCCGTGCAAATAGTCTCTGCTTTTTCCCTCCTCTTCAGCCTCTCTCTCTGACACACTGAGTCTGCCGCAGAAAAGAGGGAAAGAAGAAGAGAGGAGGGAGGGGAGAAAAGAGAGATAGAGAGGGAGGGCTTTGTTTTTAATCTAAATGTGGAAAAAAAAACGCGAGGAAAGCAGGAAAGAACAGCAGGTCAGTGGAGGATCCAGCGGGCTTTTCAGCAGCAAGCCCTAGACTGTAATATATTGTGCCTGTTGGCTTCAACACAAACACGACAGGCTGCTAAAGCTCCTCTTAAGGTGGAACTGAGTAGATAGAGACACACAGAGGAAGGGGAGGGAGGGAGTAAAGAGGAGAGAGATGGATCCCTTTTCAATTGTGGTCAGGCAGACAAAGCAATCAGTCATGCACAAAGACTCAAACTGATATGAATCGAGACGCACACACACAAACGCTCCGACATTCAAATTCATGACAGCTTCGCGGACACACAGGCAGTTCAGTTGCACACGCACACACAAAGTAGTTACTCAGTGATTATCAGCCAGTTTACACCTTGCATAAATATGACACTGACGATTGGATAGCTGTCCTATCACGCGTAATGGCGTATGAATCCAGATGTAAGCACACTTATGATGCTCTGATGGACTGATGTGATTACTCAGACCTCCTCAGGAAGTGGTCTGCATTGCATCCAGATGTTTGTCTACTCTACGATGCATCATCATGTCAAACCACAGAGAAACGTCAACCTAAGAGCAACATAAAAGTAACATTACTCATGAGTAAATGGTTTAGCAGTCAACATGACAAATCAGACCCAGAAAGTGGAAGTATGCTTTTTGGGTTTTGTTTGCATAAAGTATTCTGCTTCAGTAAAATGCCAAACCACACCAGATGTGTGTAGAAAAACATTTCATTGTGTGACCTAAAATCAGTTAAACATGACACAATGAATAGAGACATTCCCAAGTTTATTTGGAAATGCTTCTCAAGATTTTGAACTCAATTTGGCAAAATAAAATGTTATTTGCAATAATCAGATTTTAGCCAGCATTATCCATTTCTGCCTGAAAATCACTTTATCGATTATTATGAGAATAGTTGCCGTTAATTGTCAATTTGTAATATAATCCTTACAGCTATTATTGATTGCACTCCGCTTTGACATGTTTCTATTCTGACCATCTGTAAACACTTGCCATACAGGAAGTGATTTATCTTCCATTGCAGCAAAAAAACAATAGTTTGGAACAGAGCGGGGCAGGAATGAGTCCTTAAACCTGGAAATGAGTTAGCATCTCAGCACTCTCTGTTTGCTTGTCTCAAAGTCATTGTTTTTTATTCGGTTAATGGTGTGAAATAAGGTCTGTGGTTAACACAAGCTGAATACATTACATCAAGGAAATACATAAAGTAAATGCCCCACGTGTGAATGTCTGAAGCTTCTTTGTTTCATAAAACAAAAATGGGAAAATTAAACTACTAAACGTCATCCGCCCGAACATTAGCTGCATTTAGCTTAGCGCTGGTGAAGGGAATTCGTGCAACAGTAAAGTAGTTCCTTGATAGCATTACATTTGCTTTTTCCTTCTGACGATTGCATTTACGGATAAATCAATCTTAAAAGTTGGTGTCAATATGTGAGTTATGCTGAATAAAACATGTAAGTATCATTTGCCACAGAGCTTAATTTGCGGAATATTCCAATATTTTGTTGATGGAGCCTTTGAGATGCTAACTTCCCGATCGGCCTACAAAAATACGTCATCAATGCACCAATGTATCGACGTTCAGTAAGAGCTGGGCAGCTAACACCCGAATAAGAACTGATACAAACAACAGAAAGTCAAAAGGAAATGTGCATGAAAGCAGGACCGTCACATTGTGTCGTGATATCAGGAAAAACTGCAGTGTCAGTGTGCTCACATTCACTACCAGCCAAAGATGGCATCAAATCAATGAAAGTGAAGTATCTGGAGGATGACGACTTTAACACCCCAGAGATTTCCCCTCTACAGCGAGATAACAACGTCTCCCCGACTTCTTCTGACCGCCCGCTCCACTGCATGTTATTTACAGGACTGCCCAGAATGGAGGTGGTGTTTAAAGCCTCTACATGTCGTGTGCAGCAGTCTGGCCCTGCCGTGTTTTGGCTGCAGTTTTGTATAATGAGTTTATCCAGGGTGGCTCTGCCTTTGAACTTGAACCGAACATTAATCTGACGCTGCAGAATGGGACTCAGTCAGTCTTGGCATCCGTGGAGGGGTTTCCAGTAAGACAGGAACCGCATTTGATAACAAGCGGGTTATCCGGAGGGCAGCTTCAAAGCCACAATTAGGCCATGTAAAGACATCCCATTATCCAAAGCAGCCTTCTATCAACACCATGGATCCATTTGGAGAAACCCAATGATGGATTATTCAATTCAAACTCAGCTAAATTAGTTTGAATTGACTAGTTTTTACCCAATATCTGATGGTTTGTTTATTATGTATGTGTACTCTAAGAGAGGACATTTGGAGAAAGGAAATAATGTATACATTTCAATACAGTACTGTACATAAAGTATACAATATCATTCAATCAAAATACTTTATTAATCGTTTGAAATTAAATTAAACTCTTTTGTGAAAGCATAAATTGTCAACCATACAGTCACAATATTGATATTCAGATATTCGGTCAAAAAGATGTATATATGATTTTCTTCATATTGCCCATCCTTGACAATCCTTGACATTTCAAATAAGGAATGGCACATTCAAAGGTTTACAAATGAACCAAAATTCAAACAACATTGTTTTAATTAATTAAGCCTTGGTGGGGTTTTAGCTAATTATAACTGTGACTACTTTGAGCATTTTGTAAGTAAGTGTTATATATTTAATTTTGAGTTTGTTTTGTATGTATCTGGAACTCTAAGAGAGAACATAGGGGGCATTTAGAGGAGAACATAATGAATACTTCTGGATGTATCGATGAAAACGGTGATGAAGGATTTGTATTAACAGCATGAGAGCGCTGATACTAAACCGGTTGAAACTATTACCCAGCAAGCACGATTCAAAAGTCCATTTCCATAAAATCTTACAATCGTTCGTGGGTGAAAGCGAATGGAGGTTAAGAAGTAAGTTGGTTTTTTTTTTTATTATGCTCAGTTCATTAGTAAAGCATTTGTAATGTAATTAATAATAAATGACTAGGTATGAAATAGTGAGGATATTTTCCTAGTAATAGTTCTTTTTTATCATTCTCAACTCAAATAATGAATAAATTAATGTCTTTGTTTAATTGATTTGCAAATTGGTTTCTATAGTTTACTTTTTTATTACTTTTACTACTTTGTATTTCTATCATATTCCATCTTCCAATATTTTGTGTTAAAAGATTAGATTTAATGTCTTCTGTGATTGAATGACTCTATGAAATAATAACTACTACAACTATTACATGTTAAGGAAGTAACTGCACTTTTCTTACAACATTCAAGAAAAGTTTGAGACAAAATATGTGGAGTCAAAAGCCTTCCAACTTTTCAAACATAGCATCACCATCTGGTGGATATTTCTACTTATAAGGTTAATGGTTGTGAGTTTGAGAATACCTCAGCACCTTCACACCTGAGGGATAGGTTAAAGCAGGGGTGTCAAACTCAATTTCATCGTGGGCCACATTAGCACTATAGTTGCATTCAAAGGGCCGGTTGTAACTTTAAGAATATATAAAAATATACATATTTAATATATATAAAATAATGTTTTATTTTACATTATTTCCTCTGCATTGGATTATTATCGGATAGGGTAATAACGTCATAATTAACTACGTCTGAAAGCAGAAGTTTGGGGCAAATAATTGCAAGTCTCTTCAGTGTGCATGTCACAAAACTATTGCATTGTGGGACATGTAGTTTATGGACAATGTGCTCCTGTAAAGCGGCATGTAACCGTATAATTAACATATTTTATTCTTTCATAGCTTTTGCGGGGCCACATCAAATGAAGTCGAGGGCCGGATTTGGCCCACGGGCCTTGAGTTTGACACCCCTGGGTTAAAGTGTCTAAGTTACCTGAGCTGCAGGTGTTCAGACAGCAGGAGGATGTCCTTACACACAGCGAGGGAACATGCTCACTTCACTAAGAGACACACGCTGTTCCGTAATGTTGCACCTGGTTGATATGTTATATATTTATACTGTAATCAGGGTTCATACACTTTTCCACCAATGACTTCTCCATGACCTTTACCTCATTTTCCATGACCAAAAAATTACTCTTTCTCAGCGGTACCACTGAGAATGAGTTTATTTGAACATGGAACAGGAAAATAAGGTCTGCATATGAAACATGTTGAGCCTCTAAAACAAATCAAATAGGCTTACTAGCTTCTACTCGCTAAAGCAACTCAAATCTCTCACCAGCAAAACACCTCGTCAGTTAAATGCCATTTCACGTTTCATTACTACACGATACAGTATTTATTATCGTTATAGTATTACTATTTGGGCGATAAGCTAAAATATAAATTATATTTGATGCAAATTGAAGTTACATTTCCATGACTTTTCCAAAACTTATTTAAAAATATTGTTTTCCATAACTTTTCCAGGGCCTGGAATTAGCATTTTGAATTTCCATGACTTTTCCAGGTGTTTAATGACCGTAAGAACCCTGTGTAACGGGTATACTATTGTGGTATTAAGGCGGTTGAAATGTAACCTTTATGAAATGAAATCCTTGATAAACACATGACTTAAGAAGTATAACATAAAGTGTGTTATAACATCGCATGAATCTGTGGGAAAAGAAACAAACTGACCTGTGATTTATTGTTGTATTAATCGTACCACTTTAAGAGGTCTTTGTTACTCATAGTCGGTTACTCCCTTGTTAGAAGGGGCCATGCCAGCAAGCACTAAAGATCTTTTAAAGAATTATGAATATAAAAAATGTATTATGTGCCATTATTGCCTTACTCATCACTCTCTAGACCAGGGGTGTCAAACTCAAGGCCCGGGGGCCAAATCCGGCCCGCCACTTCATTTTATGTGGCCCCACAAGAGCTTGCAAAGAATATAATAAGTTTATTATAATGTTACGTGCCGCTTTACAGGAGAACGTTGCCCATAAACTACATGTCCCACAATGCATCTCATTTTTTGACATGCGCAATGAAGAGACTTGCAATGATTTGCCCTAGACTTCTGCTTTCAGACATAGTTAATTATGAAGTTATTACCCTATTCGATAATAATCCAATGCAGAGGAAGTATTGTAAAATTATACATTATTTTATATTTATCTATGTATATTTATATAGTCTGAAAGTTACCACTTTGAGTGCAACCATAATTCTAATGTGGCCCAGGATGAAATTGAGTTTGACACCCCTGCTCTAGACAGCTACTGATTTTAAGATGCAACAATAAGACATATCAAATCTGTTTATATTTCCATACCTTCCCTTATTACAGTATACAATATTTCAATGTACTGTAAAGTAGCCTATTTAATTCAACATTCTGTTTTATTTTTGTTCTATTTTAAATGTATATTTTTACTTATGTCACTTACACCATTTTTTTAAATTATTTATACAAATGTGTGTATTTGTTGCCTTGTTGGACGATCCTGGGATTTGAGGATCAGAATCTCTTCATTAGTCCCACAGACAGGAAATGTACATCGTTTCAGAAAGTAAAGAGGCAAAGATAAATGATTAAATAAGAGCATGCATAAAAATAGAAAAAATAAAATGAGAAGTTACACAATTAACGAAATACACATCCAGTACCAGTAACAGTTGTGAGATAGAAGCTAAGTGACAGGATTTAAGATTCTCATTGCCAACAACTTCACTTCAGATGTTATGCAAACAAAAACAAAGCATTTCAATCTTTGAATATCTTCAGCTAATGTAACATTGTTAAAACAGTACAGTCCACTTGATAGATGGCCATGACATTTTGTGAGGGAAGTTGTGATTCCCGGAGAATCAATCGTTTAAGTTTCGGACACTTCTCCTCCTCCTTGTTCCTGTTCTACTTCCCATTACACCCACCACCAACACTACCATTCCCCATGAAGCCCATTGCACTAATCAGCATTATCTAATTGTCTTGAATGGATTATGTAGGTAATTATTCCCCCGTCTCCTTACCCATGGTTGAGAGAGACAGATGGGCAGACGTATAAACACACAGACGTGTTCACAGCCAAGAAGTTACACACGTTTGAAGCT
>NC_136912.1:90548203-90655378 GCF_949606895.1 Notothenia rossii
AAAGCTTGCGATTGAGACAGAAAACTCATTAGGAAAATGTTTACTGGGGTAATAAATCAAACGAGAAGTAGGGTAATTTTCCAATAGTCTTCTCTATAGAATAAGACTGCCTTAACAGTGGATTTGCCCCCTATTGGCCGTTAAAGAAAATGCAGATTCAAGGCATTACTGCATTGGATTCTCTTTTCGGGTGCGATTAAGTCTCTCATATTATCCCAATAGACAATAGATTTGGATATAAATAAAGTTAGCCTAGTGGAATTGTATATGCATCTGTGTAGGTCGGTGTACCGTATCTAAGTGGGTGTCTTTCTGTATTTGTAGCCATATTGCACAAACACACACGCACGCACGCACGCACACACACACACACACACACTAGGATGGATGTGAAGCTCTGTGGGCTGGAATACACATATGGCTGCAACTACACATCTGTCATTGCACATGTGATGAGCTTTAATGCGTGTGCTTGTATAAAATATAAATATAATATATGCGTGTGTGTGAGTGTTTGAGCACAATATGTTCTTGCATGAATCAGTGTGTGAGTCTGTGAGTATATGGTGTATGTAGATGTGTGTGCTATGAGTAAGTAATTTGTGTGCAAAGTAAATTAGGATATTATGTGAATGATACATGTGCCATATGAGGGTCTGTTTCTTAATGTGTGTGTGTCTGTGTGGCCTAGCATTACCATCCTTGTGGGGACCTAAATCTGTTCACACAGTCACATGTGGGGACTCGACTCCCGTATGGGGACAAAATGGAGGTCCCCATGAGGGGAATCATTCATTTGAGGGTGAAGACTTGGTTAGGGTAAGGCATGTGTTGGTTATGGCTAATGTTAGGATAAGTCCCCAGAAAATGCATGTAAGTCAATGCAATGTCCCCTGAAGTGATGTATACATGGTATGTGTGTGTGTGTGTGTGCGCGCGCGCGTGTGTGTGTGCGTGTGCGTGTGCGTGTGCGTGTGTGTGTGTGTGTGTGTGTGTGAAAGCATCTATTCTCAGAACATTTACATATGCGTGTGTGTGTGTGTGTGTGTGTGTGTGTGTGTGTGTGTGTGTGTGTGTGTGTGTGTGTGTGTGTGTGTGTGTGTGATCAAGCTGCCTGGCACAAGCCAATTGTGTGACTAATAGGAACTGAGTCAGACTGCAGTGAATAAACACCTCCTCCTCTTCAATCATCATCATCATCTCTCTCCTGCTGCTTCTATCTCTCCTGAATGCACATAACAATATTTTATTCTTTCTTTGTCGTCATGTCACACACACACAAGCCCCTGAACACACACAGATGCATTAACATTTTTCATTTATCAAAAGTCAACAGCGTTAAGCAGGAGCCTACTGAGCTAATATTTTGGAGTAAAACATTCACATTTAGGCCCCACTTCATTTGTTTCTCTATCCTCGATCATTTGCACTAACACCAGGTGAATCAATCCATGTATTTGTGACAGCTGGTCATTTATCCAGCAGCGGCACAGAGTCGCTGTGCTTTGTTTTCCTTCTCTGCATGCTGCTCTGTACAGCCTGCATACAAAACGACTCTCTGGTCTTTCTTCAGTTCAATACGCCTCGCTGAAAGAGAAAAATGGCTTCATCAATAATACTAATCAACAGGCTTAAGGAATAACGGATTACATGAAATGGCATTACATCATCAGGATACAGAAATATATTCCCTTACAGTTATATTTGTCACAAAGTAGGGATTACTATCAGGATTATATACATTCAGGGGTATTTTGTTCATCCCAAAATGATAAATTGTTTGTAAATAGTACTAATAATCTAAAGAAAACTGAATAAATAAGAGTACTATATAACAGATCAAATACAGACATACTATGTACTTAATACAAAAATGTGCATAATTATTTACAGCGCAATCCCTTTGTTGTGATTGGTCAACCACTCAGAGATGTCCCGCCCCTTGGCTTATCACGTACAATGTGTTTGAGTGCTAGCCAATAGAAACACAAGTTTTAAATTGTGATTTCACTATGTTAAGGAAGTAAACAAAGGAGTCCAATGGAAGTTTCAGGCGGGGGAAATGTGGCGTAGAGAAACTTTGGGATTTTAGCCTTTGCAGACCATTTACATGCACACAAACCTGTATAACACACGGCATGAAAGAGAACACCCAGAAAGCATAAATGGGCCTCTTTAATGTAACCCTCCTTACCCTGCAAATCAAAGAGAAATCTTTCTCTACCTGCACCCCCTTCTTTTTACTCTCTTCCTCTACCTTTTTCTTTCTCTCACTCTCTTTTTAAACATTTCGACAGTAGTGTGCATTATGTAAGTGTAAAACGTTCTGGCAGGGTGCTAGCGACCAGATGCAGCGCGTTCAAAAACACACGGAGAGGAAGTTAGAGAGGTGAGGCAGACTGAGAGAGAGCAGATGCATGAGCACGTGTGAGGAATGCTGGATTGGGTGTGTGTGTGTGTGTGTGTGTGTGTGTGTGTGTGTGTGTGTGTGTGTGTGTGTGTGTGTGTGTGTGTGTGTGTGTGTGTGTGTGTGTGTGTGTGTGTGTGTGTGTGTGTGTGTGTGTGTGTGTGTGTGTGTGTGTGTGTGTGTGTGTGTGTGTGTGTGTGTGTGTGTTGTCCAAGGTGCAGATGGCAGATGTCAGTGTTGAAAAATTCATGATGCCATGTTTGGAGATTCCTGGGGGATATATTGTTGTTCAACTGGCCTTACAGAGCTGAGCAGACACACCACACACACACACACACACACACACACACACACACACACACACACACACACACACACACACACACACACACATACTGCGCCTGTGAGCCCCATGTGTGATTCTGTTAAAAGATATGGAATCAAAGACAATGTTAAATTTGAGAGAGATGTGGAGTCACACTGAAGCCGAGACATCAGAAATATTTTTGTTAGTTGGATTTCTTCTGGATTCTTTTTCGTCAGCCTCTCGGGGGTTTCTTTGTATCACGAAGTTGACGGATCCGTCTAACAGTCGAGTGAATATTTCACAAAAGTATTCACAAAAATAATGTTAGTTCTGAACATTTCCCACAACTACAAATGCATTGACATAACTTGAACACAAATATCAGGCAGAAGTTTATGTTGCAGTTATTTTTGCTACCTGCATTATTGATACTCAAAAATCATCTGAAACAGACTTCTCAAGCATGGTCTCAACTCGTAACCTACACTTCTATATACATTTTGTAATTTATGTTTAGTTTTACAATTTGATGAATTACTTTGTTTATAATAGGGGGTATCTTCACAATCCATTTAAACAAAAAAGATGTAGGCTACATGCATATGTGCAATTGAACGAAAAAAAGACTAAACTCTTTATCAACGGGATTATTACGAGAATGAATACATTGGAATAAGTCCCTGATTTCCAAAGACGCTTGATTTGTTATGTGAAGCAGCGCTCAGGGAAATGTTAACTTTATCACTATTAGGACGCTAACATGCTGATGCTAAGCAGGTTTCATGTTTACATAGTTAACTTTGTTAAGCCCGTTAGCATGCTAATGTACGATGGCCGACAGGTAAATGCACTTCATCGTCCGAAAACATTTCCACAAGCGCTCCAGTCCCAGCTGTGTTCATCACTTTTCAGTGTCCCGCTATCCGTTGTGTCTTGAGCTTCTTGCAGCGTTTTGTAAATGCAGCGTTCCGCTTATGCAGAGCTTTTTAGAAAACGCTGCGTATGTTTTGTCAAGTTGGTGAAGAAGTTTCTTCATTTCAATGTGTTTTGGCACATTTCTGTTTTTATATTTGCATAGTTTCTGAAGCTACAGTGCGTGTCTCCTAATGGTACAGTAAGGTTTTGGGTCGTTGTGGCGTGTTTGCACCTGTCGGTCACGGTACTAATGTTTGCTAATTAATTAGCACTGAGCACAAAGTAGAGCTGAAGCCAATAGGAAATAAATCATTGGTCATTGAGAAAAGTATTTGACTAAAACTGTTTTTTACCAGATGAAAATATTGGCGGGTCACAAAGGTTATTACACTTCATCTAAATCTAATGCCAATCATATAGACCTTGAGATATTTGTCAACAAGTGTCAGACCCGCAGACAGATATTTGGATCCCTGGAGCCATGACGTAACAAAGACGAACAAAGAGGGTACAGAAGAGACAGAAATAACGTAGAAGAGAAGGAAGACAGCAAGACTTCTCATGCAAAGAAGCACTCTGATGACATTTCAATGACAGCAACCAGAACTACAGGTTTGCCTGTGCAACGTTTTTCTGCTCAAATACATGTAACACATGTAACACACCGATCCAGTGACAAAAAGTGAGGGAAATATCCATGATTTTCTTGCATATCAACAAAGTAATCCCAACTCTCCATTACACACATTGCTCCACGGATGGTCCCCTGACACAGTGTTAGTGGAGGGAGTACACACACACACACACACACACACACACACACACACACACACACACACACACACACACACACACACACACACACACACACACACACACACACACACACACACACACACACACACACACACACACACACACACACACACACACACACACACACACACACACACACACACACACACACACTAGCGTGCCAAGACCATTTGAGCGAACACAGCCCAAGTGGAGTGGGGTTTGGACTCTGCAGTAGGTAATGGAAACTGGCATGACAACCCAACGCCTCACACTGAGCTGACTATGAGCCACATTTTCTACTTTATTAGTGCTTTTAGTTACTGCAGCTGTGTGTGTTTAGACAAAGTTGTTTACAGTGGTTTTATTTAATTTCTCTGCATGCTTTAGCTTTGTTCTCAGTGTGCAGATTAGGACATTACAGAAGATCTAATTTGACTGTTGTTTTACTCCAAGTTTTGTTAGCCAAGCGCATTGTGTTACTTTAGATTCATGTCCTAAATAAACAAATGCCTCCATCTCCGAGTGAGCCATCAGAGTTTCTGCATTACACGCGGGTTTTTTGTACGCTTCATTAAAAGGTATTTAAATACATGGAGCTTTAGGCCTCCTTTAAGGTTATTGTAGACCAAGTTTAATACTCAATGTTATTCCTACGTAATACAGGGTCCCTGCTCCATTTCTCTTTCAGGTGAAGGGTCTTTGGGCTGAAAAACATTGAAGACCCCTGGGTTAAAGGTTTTCTCAATTGAGTGGTGCAAGAATGAGTCCTAAGACCCAGAAATGAGTTTGCATTTTACAACTTCCTGTTCCCTCGTCTCGAATTCAGTCAGTCAGTTTTTCGTTAGATGCCTAAAATAAGGCCTGTGATTAACCCAAGCTGAGGAGATTGTTACGTTTTGTTCGATAACATAAACTACGTCCGTCACTCGTGAATATCCAACATTTCTGTGTCATAAAAAAGGCGGTTGTTAACAAGTGACTAAATGAGACAACTAAACGTCATCACGGCAAACATTAGCCGCCTTTAGCTTAGCAGTGGTGCACAGCCATGCGACCCTTATGTACTCGGGTGATTTACTTCATGGGATTGCATTTAAGTTTGAAAACGCTCAGCTTTGAACTGAACGTAGGCGGTGATAAAGAAGATGATCAGATGTTGTTTCTACTTGTGGCGCCTATTCCTCTGACATACTATCATGTACTTCTGCACACATAAATGATCAACACACACATTCACACACCAACACTGAATGAGCATAGTGGTACACACACATGAATGCACTATGGGAAGCACAAACACACACACGTGCATGTTTAAACAGAAACTCTATCTATGTCACTGCAGGCAAATGAGCACACATATCAACACAGGAACACAAATCATTACTCACATAATGAACACACACACACACACACACACACACACACACACACACACACACATTTGGCACATTTCCTGGGACATGTGATGCTAATTAAGTTTAGAAAGTAAAAGTATTACACCTGGGATGTTCCACCCCAACCCATAATATTAACCATGTCTCGAAATTAGACCAAACACACACACACACACACACACACACACACACACACACACACACACACACACACACACACACACACACACACACACACACACACACACACACACACATACACATACACATACACACACACACACACACACACACACACACACACACACACACACACACACACACACACACACACACACACAGTTAAACAGAGTGACATTAGTAACGCTAACCCTCTGAGACAGACCCACACCGTGCAAACCAGCCATCAAACGCAGCTCACCTCCCCAAACATTAACCTAGTTTCCTCCCAGACTCCCCTCCTCTCCTCCCTCCTCCCTCCTCACATTCCTGTTCTCCGTGGCAACCGTATCCGTGACTGGGTAAAAGGAGGAAATGGCATCATCCGGAGCGAAGAGATATGAACTGAAGGGAACAGGAACATAGAGGAGGAGGAGTGAAGGGGAGTGAAGGAGTAAAAGGTTATCAGTCGTTTTGCCATAAACTGTTAAAGGAGAGGTTTATCCAGAGTAGAGGCCCCTACACACTTTTAAACAACTATTTTAAATTGCATGTCAGTACATTTTCTTAAACTGTAAATCCTTCATCACAGAACAGGAATATTTAACAGTTCCTAAGAAGGTTTTTGTGAGCTGTTGCATAATGATTAAACCATTATAAGACTACGACACTGAGGCTCCACAGACGGATAACTTTATTACTTCTTTCAATCTTGACAACGCCATGCCAAAGCCACTTTTTACCTTTCATTATAAAAGCCTGAGACATATAACATTGGCAGTTTATCATTTCACATTTTCGTGCCATTCATTCATACTGATATTCTGGAGGTCTAAATAAGTCTAAAGACCTGGGTGAAGTGACCCTTTGAATGACTCGAGAGTTTTTTTTTCTTTTTCAGGCAAGTGGAGCAGAGTAACCTTGTCTGGCCAAATGACACCATCTGGCAGGAAGAAGGGACAGCGTGGTCAGCCAGAGAATGTGTGTGTGTGTGTGTGTGTGTGTGTGTGTGTGTGTGTGTGTGTGTGTGTGTGTGTGTGTGTGTGTGTGTGTGTGTGTGTGTGTGTGTGTGTGTGTGTGTGTGTGTGTGTGTGTGTGTGGAAATTGTTTGGGAAATCAGGGTGCCTGTAAGAGAAATGAAAGAGGTTATGTGTCAAAATGTTGTGTGTGCGTGTGTGTGTGTGTGTGTTGGTGTGTGTGTGTGTGTGTGTGTGTGTGTGTGTGTGTGTGTGTGTGTGTGTGTGTGTGTGTGTGTGTGTGTGTGTGTGTGTGTGTGTGTGTGTGTGTGTGTGTGTGTGTGTGTGTGTGTGTGTGTGTGTGTGTGTGTGTGTGTGTGTGTCTAGAGTGGAAATTGTTTGGGAAATGTACATGTACCAGGGTGCCTGTAAAAGAAATGAAAGAGGTTATGTGTCAAAATGTTTTATGTGAACAAGTGTGTGCGTGTGCGTGTGCGTGTGCGTGTGCGTGTGTGTGTGCGTGTTACTTTGACAAAAAGCGATGCTGTGTGTCCGGTTGGATGATTTTCTGGCAGCAGACGAGGAACATCCAACTAAAAACAGTTGTGTAATATGTTCCACATCCATCACTTTGAAAAGGGAAACTATTAACAAATCGTAAAAAAGGGTAAAAACGTTGGCCTGGAGATACAATCCACAGATGAAACGACACATTATACAGAATGCCTACTTGTAATATAATGTATATATTTATACACTACATCGTAATCTTGTAAGAATTTGCCTCCATTTTATGGCATAGCCTCTTCAGTGACAGCAACGTTCCCTCAGAGACTAAATGTCAAAGTGACATTGAGTGAGCATCAAGCGGGAGTGTGTGTGTGTGTGTGTGTGTGTGTGTGTGTGTGTGTGTGTGTGTGTGTGTGTGTGTGTGTGTGTGTGTGTGTGTGTGTGTGTGTGTGTGTGTGTGTGTGTGTGTGTGTGTGTGTGTGTGTGTGTGTGTGTGTGTTTGTCCTCATTGAGCATCCCCTGGCTCTGGAGCTGGCTGACTGTTCCCGAGCTGTCAGCAGACATTGACTCAAACCCTTATACACTCACCATCTATCCATCACATCCATAAACACACTGAGAGAGACTTTGAATCCCCACGCTGAAGGGAATTTAGAAATATCTCATTTGCTGCATCAGGATTTGAATTTGTTTCGAGGAAATATTTAATTATTGAACTCCCTGCCAGTCCTATTAAGGCTTCAACGATTTCACTGAACAACAGGAAATCTCTCTTCTGCATTTCTGTTCCCTCCTGCCTGTCTTCACTAAATGATTCGTGTTGAACTCACAGAGAGATACTTTGCAACTCGTAGATATTGACTGTCTGCTGCCTGTACTACACTCATCATTAACAGCTAATAGGTCTCAGATACTCCCCTCGTAAAGCTGCTTCTGTTTTTGGGAACCATTTCTGGGAGTGTGAGCACCTCTAAGGAAGAGCTTGTTAGATAAAAGATCCAGGATGCTTGAAATAAAACAGTTTACACAGTGTGCAACCAAACATTGTTTGTGAGGCCAGATGGCTAAACACAATCCCCACAGGAGCAATTTGGGGTGAAGTGTCTTGCCCAGGGACACAACGACATGCTGACTGCAGTGGGACTCGAACTTGGTACCCCCTGATTCGAAGTCCAGCACACTACCCACTTAGCCGCAGCTGCCAAAGTGGGTTTCAGGTAATTATGCGGTACACGAAACACTTTTCTATTCCTAGCCCAATCCCTGCTTTCCATGCATAAACAGGAAAGGGAAAACCCAAAAGCCAAGAGGTTTCCCCCTCATTTAGCAAGATGTGAAGATGAATACACATAAAAGAGGACAATACTCAGTAAAACAACCGCACAGTGAAGAGAAGTTGTTTGAGATCTTGAATTAGCCAGAAAAACAAAGAGTGTCGGTCCCAGATAACTCTGTCTTTGGTGATCGAAAAACAAAAGGCACATTTTCCAAGTTCAGAATAACCTTCTATGGGACTCGAAGCATAATCTGACAAGCTCTTACTGAGACTCTCACAGTCACTCACAGAACTGATACGTTAAGAAAATGAGAACGGAGCAAAGCTTCCAGAAAAACAGACTTTGTGAAAGCTTCACAGTCAGCATGGAGAGACAATCAGAGAGGCTGCTGCTGCACAATGAGCTCATCAAGGACACCAGCACATTTCTGTAAGAGCAAGGAGGTAACTCAAGGTAAGGCAAGGAAAGGCAAGGCAAGGCAAAGATAATAAAAGTTACAGTTCAGTTTAAGATATGAATATATCAATTAAAAGCAGTAGCAAAAAGAAAAGTCCTCAGCCTGGATTTAAAAGTAGTCAGAGTTGCAGCGGATCTGCAGGTTTCTGGGAGTTTGTTCCAGATATCTGGAGCATAATAACTGAACGCTGCCTTTCCATGTTTAGTTCTGACTCTGGGGACAGAAAGCTGACCAATCCCTGAAGACCTGAGAGATCTGGATGGTTCATAATTTAGCAGGAGATCAGAAATGTATTTTGGGCCTAAACCATTCAGTGCTTTATAAACCAGCAGCAGTATTTTGAAATATATTCTTTGACACACAGGAAGCCAGTGTAAAGACTTCAGAACAGGAGTGATGTGATCCACTTTCTTAGTGTTAGTGAGGACTCGAGCAGCAGCGCTCTGAATCAGCTGCAGCTTTCTAATAGATTTAACACCATTACAGTAGTCGAGTCGACTGAAGATAAAAGTATGGACAAGTCTTTCCAAATCCTGCTGTGACATTAGTCTTCTAATCCTAGATATATTCTTTAGGTGATAGTAAGCTGATTTAGTAACTGTTTTAATGTGACTGTTGAAACTCAGGTCAGAGTCCATGACTACACCTAGATTTCTGGCTTTATCTGTTGTTTTGAACATTGCAGGCTGAAGCTCAGCGCTAACTTTTATACGTTCTGCCTTGGCTCCAAAAACCATTACCTCAGTTTTATCTTTGTTTAATTGGAGAAAGTTCTGACACATCCAGTCATTGATTTGTTCAATGCACTTACTCAGTGTTTGAATTGGAGCATAGTCTCCTGGTGAAATGGTTATGTACATTTGGGCGTAATCCGCATAGCTATGGTAACTTATTTTGTTGTTCTTCATTATCTGAGCCAGTGGTAGCATGTCGATGTTAAAGAGAAGAGGCCCCAAGATGGAGCCTTGAGGAACCCCACATACAGGACTGTCTCAGAAAATTAGAATATTGTGATAAAGTTCTTTATTTTCTGTAATGCAATTAAAAAAACAAAAATGTCATACATTCTGGATTCATTACAAATCAACTGAAATATTGCAAGCCTTTTATTATTTTAATATTGCTGATTATGGCATACAGCTTAAGAAAACTCAAATATCTTATCTCTAAATATTAGAATATCATGAAAAAGTATACTAGTAGGGTGTTCAACGAATCACTTGAATCGTCTAATTAACTCGAAACACCTGCAAGGGTTTCCTGAGCCTTGAAAAACACTCAGCTTGGTTCAGTAAACTAAATCACAAGTATGGGGAAGACTGCTGATCTGACTGCTGTCCAGAGGACCGTCATTGACACCCTCCATCAGGAGGGTAAGACACAAAAAGAAATTTCTCAAAGAGCAAGCTGTTCACAGAGTGCAGTTTCAAAGCACATCCACAAAAAGTCTGTTGGAAGGGGGAAATGTGGCAGGAAACGCTGCACAACCAAGAGAGATGACCGCAGCCTTAACAGCATTGTGAAGAAGAGTCGCTTCCAGAATTTGGGGGAGCTTCAAAGACAGTGGACTGAAGCTGGAGTCCAGGTATCAAAAGTCACTGTTCACAGACGTGTCCGGGAAATGGGCTACAATAGCCGTATTCCCATGGTCAAGCCACTTCTGAACTCAAGACAACGGAAGAGGCGTCTGACTTGGGCTAAGGAAAAGAAGCACTGGACAGTTGCACAGTGGTCCAAAGTCCTCTTTTCAGACGAAAGCAAGTTTTGTATTTCATTTGGAAGTCAAGGCGCCAGAGTCTGGAGAAAGGCTGGAGAGGAGCAAAATCCAAGTTGCTTGAAATCCAGTGTGAAGTTCCCACAGTCAGCGATGGTTTGGGGAGCCATGTCAGCTGCTGGTGTTGGTCCACTGTGTTTCATCAAGCCCAGAGTAAATGCAGCTGTGTACCAAGAGATTTTAGAGCACTACATGCTTCCGTCTGCTGAAAAGCTCTATGGAGATGAGGAATTCATTTTCCAGCATGATCTGGCACCTGCCCACAGTGCCAAAACCACCAGTAACTGGTGTACTGACCATGGCATTACTGTCCTCGATTGGCCTGCAAATTCCCCTGACCTGAACCCCATAGAGAATATGTGGGGTATTGTGAAGAAGAAGCTGAAAGACACCAGACCCAACAATGCTAATGAGCTAAAGGCCGCTATTGAAGCATCCTGGGCATCCATAACACCTCAGCAATGCCACAGGCTGATTGCCTCCATGCCACGCCGCATTGATGCAGTAATCCGTGCAAAAGGATTCCCAACCAAGTACTGAGTGCATTAATGGACATTTTCAAATGTTTGATTGTGTTTTGCTGTTATAAATCTTTTTTTTTTACTTGGTCTGAGGAACTATTCTAATTTTTTGAGAAAGGATTTTTGAGTTTTCTTAAGCTGTATGCCATAATCAGCAATTTTAAAATAATAAAAGGCTTGCAATATTTCAGTTGATTTGTAATGAATCCAGAATGTATGACATTTGTTTTTTTAATTGCATTACAGAAAATAAAGAACTTTATCACAATATTCTAATTTTCTGAGACAGTCCTGTATCATATGAACTTAAAACAAAGGACTGAGACGGATAGACGTCATCTCATTTTCAAAGACTGAAGGCCTTCACACATCTTCAATCGAGCATTTCAAACTTTGTGTCGTCTGTTGGTCACAGATCTGTATCTTTCATATTGACGGTATTTTGAGTATTTTAAAATGCTTTACTGTTTTCACAACATGTCTAATATGGTATGCTGTGTTAAAGGCTGTCTTGTCCGTGCTGCTGCACTATGAGCTCGTCCTTTCTGTAACATTTATTGTACAATCTTCATCTTTGAGATAATAACATTTTGGAGGATTTTGCCCTCTGTATTGTATGTGTTTTTTGTGGGGGATTTTATTTAATTGTATATGTGTTTTAAATGTGTTATGACTGTTGAACATTTTGTAGCTGTGTTTTTTAGAAGTGCTCTATAAATAAAGGGTTATTATAACATTATAATCATTGTTATTTATTTACTAAATAGTGTATCTTTATGTATGTGCGGAGAGAGCACAGGAGAAAAACAAGGTAAGGTGGATTCATTTGTTGTCAGCGGCAATGGATAAATCTTCAAACTGAGCACTAAGCTCCCCAAAAATACTTCTTAAAAAGTGTTTTTTCAGAGTCTAATCCCAAGCCTCCCGTTCTCCCAGAGATCTGAGTCTCTGTTGTTAAAACTCAGCAGACAGCACTGTACAAATATAGCTGAGTAACTAGGCCTACTGCAAATAGAACAGAACTGAATTTAATCAAATCAACACAGCGTGCTCGATGTTGAACATCCAGCCTCTGGCAGCCCTGCTCCGCCTGCTTCCTCTCTCTCGCCTCCATGCCTCACACACAAATGCACAAACACACACGCACAAACACACATTTAATCGTCAAAACATGACCTTATTTCCCCCGTGTCTTATCCCAAATAACCCGTACACCATGGGCCTTTAATCAGCCCATAGGCAAGCCAGGTATATACAGACCTGTTTATGGTGCGTACAAAACTATTCCATTAAAATAATTATACATAGGCGCTATTTCGCCATTATAGAAAAGTGCACAATGATTTAGCTCAGGATTGCTGGTTTAAGTAATCTGCACATAATGATTCATGGGTAACAGTTCGTACATTCTGTGCGATGGAGCCCCGCAGATCTGCCCGTGGTTTCATTCGCTCTACAATCCTGGTTTGTTTTTTGCCAATAGTTCAGCGCCATTGGTCTGTACAAATTTTATTATATCCAGGTTGGTAACGTCAAAACTCCTCACTCCCATTTCTTGTTTATTTCTCCTTCCTCTGAGACAAAATGTGTTTGTTGTCCCACATTTTGGGCTGTATTCAGACTCTGCGGACATAGCGGATGAATTTATTTTACACAGGCACCACTTAACAAACTATAGCGGACTGCGATTGGGCCTTTAGACTCTCGTCCATTTTTTGTTAGTTGGGCTTAATGGGTTGTTGTTTAAACACATAGACAGCTTCATATTTGCTGTAATGTGTATTTTCTAATACTGATATGTATTATTTTAAAACATTATCAAACAATAACTTATTTGCCACTTTAATGATAATCTCCTTTCTTGTTGTCTTGCTCCACTGTATTGAAATGTATCTATTCACCAGCTAAATCCAGCAAAAGACACACCATACACTTTTGATGTATCATATTTCTCATCAAGTGAATCACGCTCAGCTTTATTTCACTGACCAGCTTTCTGCAGGTTGCAATTATCACGTCATAAATGGTGTTTAGACACAGGGAGCGTTAAGCTGGAGCAACAAAGTGACTCTGAAGGCTGGCCTCTGTTTGCACCGACACTCAGTTAATGACAGGCTTGTGGTAGTGGTAATTTGTGTGTGTGTGTGTGTGTGTGTGTGTGTGTGTGTGTGTGTGTGTGTGTGTGTGTGTGTGTGTGTGTGTGTGTGTGTGTGTGTGTGTGTGTGTGTGTGTGTGTGTGTGTGTGTGTGTGTGTGTGTGTGTGTGTGTGTGTGTGTGTGTGTGTGTGTGTGTGTCTTTGCTCTACCGCCTCTATTACTGAAGGCAGCCGTCAGTCAGTCTGCAGGCGGAGTGGCCGGGTCCAGACGGGGTGAAGCCGCCGGCTGAGAGTGAACCGCAGTGCAAACACACCACAGAGAAACCACATCAACACCCGGACATTTACTGCGTCTGAAGGGAGGGAGAGGAGGGAGAGGGGGAGAGGAGGGAGGGAGATGAGAGAGAGGAGAGAGGGAGGGTGAAGTCAAAGGAGGAAGAGTGTAAAGGGAAATTAATCAGAGGTTCTTTTTTTGTCCCACAGCGGGGGCATTAACAGCGTGACAACCGCAAAAAGACAGAGCAGCTGAAAGGCAAAAAAAGAGAGAAGGAAGCATGTGTAATACACAATGATAGGTGTCATTTACTCTGGGGACACTGGTGGGTACATGTTCCCGCAAATTATTTAAATAGCTAGACTCAAAATGTAGCTAATGCATTAAATGACTGAGCAGCTAGTAGCTAGAACAAAAGCTAAGTATCCTTTGTTTTTAAGCGGCCTTCACATGCTATGCAATCTGCTCTCTGCAAGGTGGGCGCAGAGCCTTGTGGTGAAAACAGCTAGTTCAGTTTTGTGTCTATGGTTAGCTCCCCTGCTAGCGAGCGCTACTTCTTACACCTGTCATCTGATTGGTTCCATGCCAACCTTTCCAAATCCAAAAGAGGTAGGTTTGCACGTGGCAAATGTGCACGCCCAAATTAGGTAATCAGAAGAAATGGAACCCCAGTAATTACATGTATAAACCATGTATTTAACATATATTGCATCATTTTATGCATTTTTCAGAAAAAGTGGTAGTTTGGTAAACAGTAACATCAACGACATGTCTGGTCTGTAAAATGCCCGAAAAGTAAAAGAATGGGAGATAAATATCCCAAAGTCTTCACATTTTATGATATTTTTAATGTGTTTCTGGTCCTCTTTCAGTTGAGACAGTGTAGATGAAGGATGTGTCAGGATGTAGAACTCTTGTGTGAACATTGGATAAAGCCAGGTTCATATTCTTGTTTCATGTAGAGTCAAAGGTTTGCACAGAGCGAAATATCTTTGCGTTGCGCCATAAATCAGAAAATACTGCATTAAAAAAGTAATTTCCAAGTGTGATATAAATAATGTACAGGCTTTCAGATTGCTGTAGTTCACTAAACAGAGACATTAACGACATGTTTGGTGTTGAAAATGTCAGAAAAAGTGAAAGAATGGGAGATAAATATCCCCAAATCTCAAAATCGTATCATATTTTGTGTGTGTTTGTGGTCCTCTTTCAGTTTAGACACTGTAGGTGAAGGACGCTTCAGGAAAAGACAAAACACTGGATGTCTTTCAGTCGCCAACACTCGACCTCGAGACACTGATATTAACGGGGAAATCCTGCAGTACTCAAATGCCTCGTCTCTGTTCCCTTAATTTGGGAGTGATTACCCATCAGCCCCGGGGGTGCAGAGGAAAAACAGCGTTGCCCCCGGTCTGCACGGTGTTTCTCTTTCAGAAAAACAGAGGACTGTTTGTATGATGGGATCACAGACACGCTGCAAACGGTGTCCGCAAAAAGTCAAGTCCAGTGTCTATGTAGTGTCACTTTTATTTGTTATAGTTTGGGAAGATTGAAAATCGGTAGGGAAAGCCAGCTAAGTCGGTAGGCGTTAGAAACATGTCAAAACTAAGCGGTACACTGCCGCCCAAATCGGTGGGGTTGGCAGGTATGTGGTTGCATGTCAACAGGTCAGTGGTAAACTACAAAACAATCTGAAATACATTCACTTTTATCAGGGTGACCATTTCAAGCGGCCAGTGTAACAACAGCTAATAGTATAAAGTGTATATTGCATATGAGCAAAGTCGTTGCGACAGTATTTCGTGTGTGTGTGTGTGTGTGTGTGTGTGTGTGTGTGTGTGTGTGTGTGTGTGTGTGTGTGTGTGTGTGTGTGTGTGTGTGTGTGTGTGTGTGTGTGTGTGTGTGTGTGTGTGTGTGTGTGTGTGTGTGTTTTTGAAGGACACAAAAAGGGAGATAAACGACAGGAGGAGGAGTGTTGGTGAGAAGGATGAAAATAAACTGTCGGTAGAGAAAAAGAGGAGAGACAAGCAGAAACGCAGTTGACATTTACACAGACCAAGAACCACATTTAAGCATTAAAAAAAGGATGTAGCTTTCCATCTTTATCCCCTCTGCCTGAAGCCCGCTATGTTTATACTGACAACCGAGTCTGGAGGAGTCACCGTGGAGAAATGATTTATTTGAATAGCCACCTTCATGCATCCTTAATGATATATTGCAGGTAACCGCAGATATCTACATCGGGATGCTATGTCCTAATTTCTCTGCTTTTATATCATATTAAACTGAATATTTTGCGGTTTTCGCTGACAAAACAAGAAAGTGCCGGCATTACCTTGGACTTTGAGGAACTGGGATGTATTTTTTAACATTTATAGAACAAATATGTCATCTCTTTATAAGGAAAATTATTGTCAATTGAACTGATAATGAAATAAATTGTTGGTTGCATCCTTAATCCTTACACTCTGCCTCTAATGCAGAAAAACAAGACATAATTGTTGGTCTGTGGACATTCATTACAGACTGCAAAAGAAAATGACCTAAAAGAAGTATAATAAACCTAACAAGATTGAGTGCTTTCTACTGCACGAGCAGCAGCTTAACTGTGATCCCTGCATTTTTAATATGAACAACAAAGAACAAGGAAAACAGAAAATCAACATGATTATAATCCTGAAGTACAAGCTGGCAGGAGAACATTGTGAAGCACACAGAGGAGCGAGAGGACCTAACATTAGCATCAGTGTGTTCAGGAGAGTAACTACAAGCAGACCATTATCTTGTGTTTGGCTCTCGCTGCAATGCTTTTAGGGCCGAGAGCGGATAGAAGCAGCAATAAGGGAAAAGCAGGAGCGAAGGGAAAAAGAAAATGGGCAAAAGAACAGTAAATACAGAGAATAAAGGAGGCAGGAAACAAGGATATTGATAGAAACAGAGAGACGAGAGGTGGAGAGGGAAAAGTACAAGCGAACTCTTTTTTTTAAGGTGTATCAGAGGAAAAGGGTAGAAACGGGGAGGGCGTAAAGGTGTAAGAAGAAGCCAGGCTAGTGTTGTGGTGCGTTAGCCCGAGGTGTTTTCATACTTTGAGCTAGCGCTGATGGATGGAGGTCATAAGCAGATGAATTAGTGATGAGGATCAGGAGGAGAGTGCTTTCCAGAAAACTACAGGGACCAGCAAACATAAGGATTAACACGAGAGAGGAAGTGAACTCTTGAACTGTCAACACACATCATACCAACACTTCAGATCTGAAGACGCGTCAGTGTGAATGCTGGTTCCATTTGGTATGGGTTTGAGTCGAGAGGTTTTTTTCTTTCTTTGACTAACATTTTTTAAAACAACATATTGGTATTCAGGAGACAGAGAGTTGTAACGTTACATGTTAGTTCTTTTCACAAGCTAGCGAGGCGAGAATGTTGGTCAAATTAAAGGTAAAATAAAATGAGGGTAGAACAAATGTATTATATCAAAGAAACGACAAGTACTGTAAACGCAAATGATAAAAAAAATGTTTTATAAGACATTTAAAAGTCAACAATTCATCCTGCCTAACACGTCGCTGCAAAAATGAGTAAAAACCAATTAAAAACATTTCAATTAGTAGATAATTATCTGTATCTTTGTGTTAAACGTTAATTCAAATATCCTCTATAATCTGACTATCAACAGATTGTCTTTAATGTAATACCAATATCTCTTTCAGATATTATTTAGCTTCCACTGTTTGACAGAGTAACTGACAGCACAGAGAGGACAGGTTAGAAGGTTTCCTGCCAACTTATCTTGGCATGAAGGAGGGCCTTTTTTGAAATAAACATGTAGCTACACAGTGCTCTGCGGTTTAAAAAAAGCTGTCAGTGAGAAAGGAAAACGTTATCCAGCTCCTGCATGATGACTTCTCTCTGTAAGATTGTGAAATATTGGCAGAAACTGACAAGCTTTGACTCCGCTCATTGATTATGTTCCGAGTCTAAATCTCGGGTTTCACTGTCGACATTTTGGGCAGCTGAAAAGAAAATATCTGTCAGACCTTGTTTCAACACTGGAAATATGTAGAGGGGAAGTGCTGTTGTCAGATATCTGGAAACATTAGAAACACATACATGTACAGCAGCCGCAAAAAGGGATCCCAGAGGGTTAGCATTAACGGCTGCATATACTACTGTTTGAAAGAAGTCAATATCTTCAAAGAGTAAAAGGCATTTGGATGTACAATAGGCAACACTTATGCATTTAAATTGAAAAGAAATATGTCCTTTCAATCAAGGTAACCTTTGTGCATGCGCTTTGTATTTGTCTGAGTGTTCAAGGTAAGGTTACAAATCACATGTCTTTCAACCACATCTCAGTGGAAGGATTTCAAACTCCAAGACAAATGAGCGGACTATGTTGACAACAAGATCATGAGACGCATCTGAATTTGACTGAATGGATATTGAGTTCTTCCTTTCCTTCACAATCACTATAATTACCTATTCATTCCCAGTTCATGTGGGCGTTTGTGAGAAATGTTTCTTATCACAAAAAACAAAACAAAGGAAACGTACAGAGAGAACTCTTAAACATATGAAAGAATAATAAAAAAAATATGAGAAAGACAGAAGATGGAAGAAGAGAACAAATAAAAGCTGGTTTCTCCTTTTGCAGCCAAAGGAGGAGGAAGAGGAGGAAGATGAGGAACCGTTTTTCAAGCTCCAAATAGAGCTGGAGAAGAGAGAAAGAGAGGGCACTTGCTAAATGAATTTGGCTTTCAGCAATGGGGAGTCTACTCCACTACTGTGACGGTAATGTGTGTGTGTGTGTGTGTGTGTGTGTGTGTGTGTGTGTGTGTGTGTGTGTGTGTGTGTGTGTGTGTGTGTGTGTGTGGGTGTGTGGGTGTGTGTGTGTGTCCTTGTCCTTACACACGAATGGTTTTGCAAGTATGTGAGTGGAAAACATTAGCTTGCGTGTTTATGCATATCTTTTGGACAGGCGACTAAATAATGTTCCTGAACGCTGGTGGAGCAGACGAATGTGTGTGTGCGTGTGTGTGTGTATGTGGGTGCACTGTCACCAGGATTAGAAGTGACAGGCAGGAAGTATCAGAGGCAGCTGGGTAACAGCCCACTAACCACACAGGGGGGGAACTGCACTGGAAAACATTACCAGAGAGAGAGGGAGATACACACACAGAGACGTAGATACACACACATGGAAATAGAGACACACATGGACGTAGATACACACACATGGACGTAGATACACACACATGGACGTAGATACACACACATGGACGTAGATACACACACATGGATGTAGATACACACACATGGACGTAGATACACACACATGGACGTAGATACACATACATGGACGTAGATACACATACATGGACGTAGATACACACACATGGACGTAGACACACACATGGACGTAGATACACACACATGGACAGATACACACACATGGACAGATACACACACATGGACGTAGACACACACATGGACGTAGATACACACGCATGGACGTAGATACACACGCATGGACGTAGACACACACATGGACGTAGATACACACACATGGAGAGATACACACACATGGACAGATACACACACATGGACAGATACACACACATGGACGTAGATACACACGCATGGACAGATACACACACATGGACGTAGATACACACACATGGACGTAGATACACACACATGGAGAGATACACACACATGGACAGATACACACACATGGACAGATACACACACATGGACGTAGATACACACGCATGGACAGATACACACACATGGACGTAGATACACACACATGGACGTAGATACACACACATGGAGAGATACACACACATGGACAGATACACACACATGGACAGATACACACACATGGAGAGATACACACACATGGACAGATACACACACATGGACAGATACACACACATGGACGTAGATACACACACATGGACGTAGATACACACACATGGACGTAGATACACACGCATGGACGTAGCTACACACACATGGACGTAGATACACACACATGGACGTAGATACACACACATGGACGTAGATACACACACATGGACAGATACACACACATGGACGTAGATACACACACATGGACGTAGATACACACACATGGACGGATACACACACATGGACCAAGATACACACACATGGACGGATACACACACGGACGGATACACACACATGGACCAAGATACACACACATGGACGTAGATACACACACTGTTAATTACATTGATTCATTTTTTATCACGATGAATTGGTCTACCATATCATCAGTTATGCTCAGCTTCTTTACTTGATTGTAAATTACATGATATTGTTAACATGGTTGTTAAAGAGGCACTTTTCTGCTTTTGGGGGGTTTCCCTTTCCTGTAGTGTAATGACATCACTATGTAACACTGGCACTTCGATTGGCTAGCGCTCAAACAAATTGTACGTGATAGGCTAAGGGGCGGGATGTCTATAAGCGGTTGATCACAATCATAGCAGGCCAGCTAACAAATCAGAGCAGACTGGGCTCTGGTTTCAGACAGAGGGTGAAAAGAGGTGCTGCAGCTAATGTCTCAAACTATCCCTTCACATGCTTGATGCTTCTTAGACAGGAATTGGTGGTTGGTTGAAGTCATTAGGAGCAGAACGAGATTCAGAGAGAGAAACAAGCGGCGGAGAGACAGTGAGTAATGGAGAGAAAGACGAGAGCCATTATGAGTCAAACATGAAGACGGGATGGGAGATGAAAGACAAAACTAAAAGGGAGTGTGAAAAAATGAGGTGAGATGATGAAACAAATGAGCGAGGAGGAGAGAGAACAGAGAGGAGAGGCGGGAGGTCAGAGAGGATTTGAAAGAATAAAGACGAAAATATCAGAGGGGAGACGGAGACACACACACACACACACACACACACACAAAATAAACGCACCCATAGCGACCCACACACACGTCGAGACAGCTTTTACACACAAACATGGAATCATGCCGACATTTTTTGCACATACACAACAATTAGATATGAAACACACATACATGCGCACACATTCGTTTGTGTACACATACAGATGCACAAAACACACACGTTGAGATGCAGCCTCCACACACACACTTTCATACACAATATTTACACACACAAATGGAATGATGCCGACATTTTAGCATACATAAACACACCAATTAGATATGATACACACACACACACAGACACACACACACACACACACACACACACACACACACACACACACACACACACACACACACAAGACTAGATACAATATCAACACACACATGCACACCTACTGCCAAATGCCGAAATGTGTGCACAGTGACGTGTGTGTGTGTGTGTGTGTGTGTGTGTGTGTGTGTGTGTGTGTGTGTGTGTGTGTGTGTGTGTGTGTGTGTGTGTGTGTGTGTGTGTGTGTGTGTGTGTGTGTGTGTGTGCGTGTGTGTGTGCGTGTGTGTGTATTGGGCAGCTACACAGGGAAAAGACAAGATTAGAAAAGCAGGCCAAAATACAGTTTCCCATGGTGCATCTCTGGAAGCGTCTGTATTGGAGAAAAGGGTTGAGTCAACACTGACTGCTCCTCCAGCTGAGCAGGGAGAGGGAGGGGGGAGAGAGATAGAGAGAGAGAGGGAGAGAGAGAGGGGAGAGACAGTAAAATGTGTGTTTTAGTTTTTCCATGTGTGTGTGTTTGCCTGACAGACACGCACAGGGACGACAGATCACACTGAGAGCAGAGGAGGAAAAGGAGGCGTACAAAGATTAATAGAGGAAGCCTTTGAGCAGGGAGAATGCATAGAGGCCTATAAAAGAGTCTCAAAGTGGCAGCAATGGGTGAGGCAGAGGGGGGAGGAAGAGTGACAGTGATGGATGGAGGGACGTGTGGCGGGTGAGAGGATGGAGGGGAGGCAGGCGGAGATTGACAGCCTCCTTTTCCAGAGGACAGATGAATAAACCGGCGGATGGAGGGAGAGAAAAGGGGTGAGGGATGGGTGAGGGGAGGTAATGAGAGGTAGAGTGCGTCTCTGTAATCAAGCCATAAAGAGAGAGCGGGAGAAAAGACGAGAGGCTCTGAATGAGTCAATCATGATTAATCAAGACGCTTCTCGCTCTCCGTCGCTGTCTCCCTCTTCCTGCTCATCACCACCATCATCACACACACACACACACACACACACACACACACACACACACACACACACACATACACACACACACACACACACACACACACACACACACACACACACACACACACACACACACCCACACACACACAAATGAATTCATGTATTTCCAGGCAGTTTTATAGCAGTGGTTTCCAAACTTGTGATCATTTTAAATTAAGTTCAATCAGCCGCCTCACATGGAATACATTAAAATATAACTGCTATTTCCATTATATATGATATACTGAAAGAGACCCAATCTTTATATAAAAAAAGGCCGTTATCATCGTCATGTGACTTGAGGGCAACGGTTTTAAAAGCGCCAACTTTGCTGTATTGGCCGTCGCCATCTTGTTACTTGTTAACCTAATGCTAAAAGGTGGTTTATAAGCTCAAATGAACTTTCATTAACTGACAACACATTGTGAAAAGGTTAAAGCTGTAAGACAAAAACCCTGACAACACCGTGGCAACAAGCTGACAATCACAAGGTAGCCCTGCTGTAAACTATACGCTTCTTTAGAGCACAATTTACAAAAATGAACGTCATGCTGAAGTTGAGAAGAATTGAAACTAGGGATTAAGACCATGAACTTGTCTGAATTGTTTTTACTGATGTGATAATTAGCTTTGAAAGGGTCAAAGTATTAAGAGGAAAACACTGACGACACCGTGGTAGCGACCTGTCAATAACAAGGTCGCCCTGCTCTAAACCATACTTTGATTTATTGTCTCTTTAACCCTTAAACCACCATTTACTTAATTAACATCACACTGTATTGAAAAAAGACTTAATACTTGCAGTTAAGACCATAAACTCGTCAAGAAAATGTTAACTGAGTTAATAATTCGCCTTGAAAGGATCAAAGTTTTCAGAGGAAACCCTTTGTGCCTCTCCTGGTTTCAACATAGTCTGCCAAATCAGCTCTGTGGCCTTGAAGCGCTTAAGAATAATAACCCTCATTAGAGTATGCACAGAAAGCAGCACATATCAAGAAATGGTACAGTAGTGTTAGACAATGCTTTTAGAAGCATTTGGTTTTACCATAAGGTAACATAAGAAATTGCCACTACCTGCTTTATTGGCTATTTAATAATAATAATAACAATAATAATAATGGATTACATTTTTTATTAGAGCGCTTTTGCAGGTGCTCAAATCGCTTTACAATTACACATTACACATGTAAGAGTCATTACTGTGGACATTACCCACAGGAGCAAATGCGGGTAAAGTGTTTTGCCCAAGGACACAACGGCCTGACGCAGTGACGGCCGAGGCGGGATTCGAACTGGAGTTCATCAACGCCCCTTGATCTGATGACCAACCTACAACTAGAGATTAAGACCATAGACTCATTAGGACAATGTTTACTAAGGTGAGAAAAATAGGGACATTTCTTATATACTTCTAATCAATCCGACTCCTTTTTGCTACCTGCTGGTTATTAGATTTACTGTCGCTCTGATGGATGCCATGGTCAACGTGGTTCCTCCGTGAACTTTTATTAACACAACATCACAGAATAGCCTTCAGGTGAGTGGTGTGAAGTGCATGATGGATAAAGTTCGGCTTGAGTGCACTGCCAGCACTATCTCAACAAGTATTATGCAACTAACTCAAAGTGTCTTAATGAATGCATATAAAGAGGAAGGTCACACTCAGAGAGACATCAGAGTGCCTTCTCTTTATATACAGATACATATAGTGGCACCTATTGATAAGAGCACAGTTGCAACAAGTTAAAGTTCCATTAATGCGTATATCTGACAGACATTTGGTCTGTAGTGTAGATGGGGATATTGTTTGCAACTTTAAAGGGATTTTCCTTCTTGAATTGTTTCATGTCCCTTCCTTTTTAGAAGCCTAAAGTGTTTAACGTATTCCTATAATCTCAAATTATAGGAATACTTCAGTTCAATCATCTTGTACCCTGTCAGATTTATCTTTGGCCCGGCGGAAAGGGAAAACCCAAAAGCATAATAGGGTCCCTTTAAATGGTGTATTGAGGAATATTTCAGATGCATATTAATACTCTAATGAGTGTATAACTTAAAATAGACTACAGTGGCCATGTTTGTTGGAATGAATAAAAAAGTCTTTAAAAATGTTTGGACAAAAGTGAATGTCTATGGCGCAGAGGAATATCAGATATTCATTATAAGTACATTAATTGTCAGATGTTGTGTTTTCATGGGATTTGTTGACAATAAGAAACTTCCTCAGTGTTATCCTCTAAGGTGCCACTAATTAAACAACTCCAGTACTTTATCTGTTTTCCACAGGCTCTAATGTGCTCTACAGAAAGAGACGTGATGAGAGGAAACCTCCCCTCTGCGTCGCTGCGTGTGAAGAGCGTGCGAAAAGACAGAAAAAAGGGAAAATACTTTCATATTTATTCAAGTGTCAGATCACGAGCTGTCTGCGGGGACAGAGAAAGAGAGGAGGAAGAGAGGAACGAGGGCTGCAACCACAGGAACTCTGAGGATTCACAAGCTTGTCTTTTTCTCAACACACACACTCATCTGCCTGCATGGACACACACACACACACAGAAAAAGGCAAACAAGAGTGATGAGATAGAGGAGCAAGGATGTGTCATTCTCTCTCTCTCACACACACACACACACACACACACACACACACACACACACACACACACACACACACACACACACACACACACACACACACACACACACACACACACACACACCACACACACACACACACACGCACACACACTGCTTGTGCATCAATCAAAATGAGCTGTGGATTCAGCACAACATGTTTCAGGAGCATCTAAATGAGGATTACGCGCAGGAGTCCAACAAGCCGTGATCCTCCCATCTCTGAGATGTCACATCAATTTCTGGGTACACGCGGCGCTGAATAGATAAACCTTCATCAAGGAGAAAGAACAGGAAGCTCCCTCTCCAACGTGACACACAAACAGTGAAGCACATGTGAGAGAATACCTCAGAGCAATTACCTCCTGGAGTCAGGGAGCAGAGGAGCGTAAATCAACACTTCCTCCTGCTGGAGCTGAGGGGAACTGCAGGACGCCTGAGGCAGGGAGAGAACTAAGGATGATGGATGATGGGTCTGAAACATGAAATGGACCGGCAATTCACAACGCCATGCAAGCTTGTGTTATCATGCTATTTTTAGGCATATATTATGGGTCTCAGATATATACGAATATATAAAAAAACATGTCTATGAGGTGTTTTGCTCCAAATACCAAACAGATCATACATTTTAGACATCCCTCATGTATCCCTCTATTTCAGCCCTGTGAGAGAAACGCTGATCCTCTGCTGGCCCCGCCCCCTTTTGAGCAGCTCACTGTGACAGACAGGCCGTGACCGTTTCTCAATCTCGAGGAAACTGGCTTCCAAGCCAATATTTCAAGGATGCTACGTCATCGAGTGCCGCCGAAGGACTGTTCCAATCTCCAGCATACTTGGAATTCCACTGAGGCTGCGTCCTTGGTTTGGGGGTAATTTCGAGGTTGCGATTGAGAAACAGGCCGAAAGTGTTCCGTGAAAGTAAAGCAAGTTCATAATTAGATAGACATCGTGAGGTATTTATTTTCGGTACAGTTTATGTTGAAACCGTTAGAGAGAGTGGCACACTTGTTAGCCTGTTCCATTCTTCTTCGTTTTCCGAAGCCGTGGCTTGGAAGCATACTTGCTTCACTTCTGAACGAAGTGACTTGGAAGTACGCGACTACCAAACCAGCATCCCCGAGATTGAGAAACGGCCACAGATTTGGGGAAATTGGTCAGTGCGCAAAGCATTGTGGGGATTTTAAGGACGCGAAGTCTACCCATGTGCAGCCTCGAAATTACCCCCAAACCAAGGACGCGACCTCGGTGGAATTCCAAGTATGTTGGAGATTGGAGCAGTCCTTCGGCGGCAATCGATGACGTAGCATCCTTGAAATATTGGCTTGGAAGCCAGTTTCCTCGAGATTGAGAAACGGCCACAGTCTGCTCTGCTCAGATACAGCTAAATTCTCCCGTGATTAAACGCCATCATGTTCCAAACCACTTCAAGGATTATTTCTGAAACAGTATGAAGCTCAAATGCTTATTTTCTTGTGAGTTTACAAGGTAAGTTCCTTTTTTAATTTCCTGCATTTGTACACATAGTCTCTCCAGTACAGGTTAGCTCTGAGTGTTAGCGATGCTTGCTAATGTAAACAAAGTCCATATTACGTCGAAACACATCGCGCATTGTTTCTGATAGCAACGTTTCTGATAGTACCACGAGTCCGCATTTCGGATATCACGTCATATCGGACGGAAATCTGGATCAGCTCCGTTGTACCCCCGTTTTTAGAGATTTGGGTAAGGAGGAAAAAAGAGAGGGTTTTATTTTCTGATACTTTGTGAGTTCCCTGACACACCGGACACACATATCTGTATAAAAGATGTAAACAAAGTGCATTTTGCATGATAGGAGACCTTTAAAACCCTCAGAGGTAGGTTTGCCCATCTTAAATCGAGGTTTTCAGCATGAACAGTCATCCAAATGAGTTCATCTCGTGACCTAAAAAAGTGTACATTTGTTAAATACATGAATCATTCATAGTAAAGGCTTAAAGTAAAGGAGACAGAGAAAGCAGTTGTTTTATGATTTGATTGACTTTATTTGTAAGGCACCAGAAGTCCTTCCTTACTGCAGAACATTTCATATTATTTATAGTAAATGTTTGTTGTACTTTTTATAGTTTCTTTTTTTTTTTTCAATGAAGCTATGATTTCAGACACAAAACATTTTTTTTTTTTTGCCAAAGTACACACTTTCAGGTTTTACATTATGCACAAAATAAGTATTTAAAAAAAGACCTTTACAAAGCTCAAAACGCTTACAATGCTTCACGCTATGGGGCAAAAAGTTGGGGGGGGGGGGGGGGGGGGCGGGGAGTTAAGGGGGTCGGGGTCCATAGAAGAGGGAAAGGGTCAAAGGTTGAACGTACTGCAGTTTCCCCCCTGGTGTCACATCAGTTTTTGTAACACAATAGCACAAGAATCATCCAGACAGACGGGAAAAGATGTGGCTATATACACATAAAGCTTTCTATGTAGAACTGTATAGGGAGACGAGCGCCTCCAACTACTTTAACAAATACATAGAATTTCATTTGTATGTTTATAACGTCAGCTTTGTAACTCTCGTTCTAGTTCATATCGATTAATATTTAAAAAACAAAGAAGGAGAAAAAAACAAGTGCATTGATCACAGGAAATGTGGACCAAACATTCATTAAAAAAAAAAAAAAAATGTCTCCACTAGAAATCAATCGTGGTTGGCTCCCCCGCTGACATGCATTGAGTGAGTGTGTGTGTGTTGCTTTGTCTACATGTATATGAGAGGGGAGGTGCTGCAAGAAGAATAGCAGGTTAGCTTTAGTTTGAGTAGGACAGCAACCATGTGTGTATCAACCATGCACAACTGTTCAACTGTTTATACACACACACACGCAGACACCACAACACAGAAGTCACCGACAGCATCTGATCTGAACTTGTAGACACATGAAGGGTTTTATTCTGAATGCAGTAACGTGCAATGTGTATACTATCGCTTCATGTGCTTTATCATCATGCCTAAGATGTTTTTTCAAAATAAAAGCTTTTAACACACTCCACCACATGTAGCCATAACACCAGAGAGGACGCTGGGAAAGTGTGTGTGTCGGCCCAGGTGTGTATAACGACTTTGAACACAGGTTGTCTTCAAATGAACACTTAAAAACAAACATGCCTAATAAGATCTGTGGATCGACAGTCTGATCACCACTGAGGCTAATCTGTAATTGAATATGTTTCGCTAAATAATCCAAAAGAAGGGTTAAATGTCTTAATGTTGTGTAAGAAGACTTTAATGGGGCCGTTTTGGATGCTACTAGACCCTTTTAACCCCCTACACACACACACACAGCTCGCCACACAGCTGTTGATTGGATCGTTACTGAGATTGGACTGATTTTTATGGCCACTTTATCTCAAATAATAGTTCGCTGGAGCCCAAATCTGCATTTTATATTGACAGTGGACATTTGTCTGGGATGGTGAAAGCATTTCATGATGTTGCAGAGTAAATTAGAATAATCCAAACAGTACCGTATTGTCAATTCAGCGTTTTTTCTTCCCTTCACACGGAGTATTTGATCCGACAAACAGTCCGTGTGAAGGTTCCTTCTGGAGTTTCTTTGTGTGTATGTGAGTTTGAGACGTGAACATGAGGATTATATTGTATGAGTGTTAACTACGACCCTGAATGTGGGACTCTTTTGTGTCATGGAGAGAGACAGAGGTTTGACATGCAGTGTGGGATGTGGTGGTTTTATGTCATGTTCCAAATATGTGAATTGCTTTGGGCGCTACGAAGATACCCAGATTTTGAACACAGATTCGTTCACAGACATCACATTATTCCCAGGACAGACCCGGCCAACTTCCACCTGACGAGAGGCCTAATCAAGACAAGATAATTGAAAACAGATCCTGTGGGGCTGATGGGAGTTTTTAACTCAGCGGAGCAGCTGTGGAGGACGCTTGTGCTTCATGTGTGAGTTCTGCACTGAGGAAGAGTTGTGGGGATGTCCCACTCTGTATGGAGGCTTTCTGTAGTGTTGGTGTGTGTGTGTGTGTACGGTGAATCAAAATGAACAGTATTTCAGTCTGAAAGTACCCAGAGATCTAAAGCACGGGGCCAGTCGTGTTTGTTTCACACTGAGAGACAAAGCAAAGACTTTTCAGATCATGACACACTGGGCCTGACCGCATGCAGAGATTCATGTCACCAGTCTTGCCCTGTATATTAAGTTAGTCCACACAGGAGGGATAAATAAGCCGTTGTCCCTGGTGACACGGCCTGCACTCTGTCATTGTCCTGTCCTCCTTTTGCTCTGAGAGGCGGAAGACACACACTGCCCTCTGCTGTCAAACACACAACATGCACACACACTCCCCCTCTGTGCTAATATTAGTGCACATTAAAGATGCAAAAGGTGGTGGGAGTCAGGCGGCATCTCCGTTCATTCAACCACCGGAGAAAGGCTTTCAGCTGAGGGTGGATATATCTAACGCACCTCACAGGGTCAGATGAGGATCAACAATAACAAGGGGGGGGGGGTTTATTTACTTAAGTGGGTTTGTTATGTACTCCGAGTCGCTCAGTAGGATGTTTATTTGCTTTTCCTTTCTCTAGTTTCTGTACGGTAGACGTCTTCTGAATACATCCGTTTTTGGTGTGTATGTGTATGTGTATGTGTGTGTGTGTGTGTGTGTACGGGACGTTTCCATCTTTAAGCGGGACATGTTGGCATTTTGAAACACTTCTGATCTGTAACAGTCCACGGTTTGGACTGTAATGAATGCATGCATACTGTACTGAACCACATATCACCACTACAGATCAGACCCATTTCTTAGGAAAAACATCAGCTTGGAGGAATCCTGTGTGACTGAAGTTGTACAGCTCGCCAAAGACTCCTACTGTTTTAACACCTAGTGTGAGTTGAGTTCAGTATAACAAGGACCCGCCTAGAACAGAGGCGAGAGGTGTGTGAGTGGGAGGAAGAGAGGCAAAAAGAAACAGGAGACAGGATGATAGAGAGCAGTCTTGATTTAAAAAAGTAAAACACAAAATTACTGAAACTTAATCACATAGAAAGTATTTGAAGAAACAGGAGACGCTGTGATGGCGGTAAAGAAACAAGTGGAGTAAATATGAAGCGATCAGGGCTAGTCTGATTTAAGGGGCAGGTGCCGAAGCCCTCCCGTTAAAAGGAGGAGTTTAGGGGTCTGTAGCGGTGGGACTGAAGCCTGTTAGCTAAGGTCAGAGAGAGAGAGAGAGAGAGAGAGAGAGAGACCAGGGGAGAGGCTGGAGGCCAAAGGGAGCTCAGATCTGGGTGTTCAGGTCTCTGGACAAAAACAGAGCTGAATGGGGGACACCTCTCTAATCGGACTTGTCTCCGTCCTCCTCGCGGTGGCTGTCCACGCCCTCGCGGGACGCTTTCTCCTCCTTGGCCATCTGGGCTTGGGAGGCCAGCAGGGAGGAGAGGGAAAAGAGGCCGGAGGAGGTGGTGACGGCGGGGAGGCTCGGCTGGCTGAGGCCCAGCGGCAGGGGGGTCATGGGCAGGGCGAGACCCTGGAGCTGAGACAGCTGGTGAGCCTGGAGCTGCTGCTACATGGAACACAAACACACTCAACTTAGGCACAGCAGCAGCAGCAGCAGCGAGAGACACACACACACACACACACACACACACACACACACACACACACACACACACACACACACACACACACACACACACACACACACACACACACACACACACACACACACACACACACACACACACACACACACACACACACACACACACACACACACACACACACACACACACACACACACACACACACACACACACACACACACACACACACACACAGGCCTATTATACATGGCAAATGATGTTTAATATATAACCCCCGAGGCACGCGGCTAATAGCTCAGGCACAAAAGGATGGATGGAGGGAACATATCATAGCTACAATACATGCTGGGTAGGAGATGGAAAGTCTGCAGCACACATAACTTATTTATAAACACACGCAATTTCTCAATCTATATCGCCCGGAGAAAACAAGCAAGAGAGGAGAACACTGTGCACAACAGAGGTGTTTGTAACATACAAATACATGGAAGAAATACCATGGGATACACGCCTGATTTTAACGTACAGAAAGACACATTGTACATTTGACGTCAGGACAGTGGACAATCCTGACTGACCACTCCTACAACAGCTCTGCCTTACATTCAGAACCAGAGCTAACTATGTCCTAGTCGGATATTAATGGCCATGAAGAAAGGCATATGAAAATGGTTCCCTGTGCTAAGAAGAGCGTGGAGCCTTAAAAGCAGGACTGTATCCTCTGTATTTAAAGCAGGAGACACAAAGACAAGGCGCCTCTTTGAATCATGAATCACCGTGATGGAGTGGCCATGCTAGCTAACACCAGACGCATAGTCAAAATGATGGAGTGGCTCGGATAGCTAATACTAAAGCTCGGGTAAAATGACGGAGTAGCTAAGCTAGCATCTACAAGGCTTGTATTGATAAAGTGTAGCCGGCTAACGTTAGAGCCACAGAGATGAAGGATGACGGCGAGCAGCTAATGCCTCCAACATCATTCTGTTTTTTAGCTACTAGGGACGTACGCGTTAAAGCTTCATTAATAACAACTTTTAGTTTTAATGCACGGCTATTCATTTTGTTTAAAGATGGTACTTCTTAACAGTTATGGATAGATTAGGCCTAACTAATATTATACATGTTAAATATTTGTAGAATTCTAGCAGCGGATGCAACACAACATGTTTGTATCTAATAATATACACTGTTACAATCCATATGGTTTAGGAAGAAGCAGATTGCACACACCTGTATTAATAGGGTGGACCAGCAGCAATATTAAAACACACCAAAAACAATATTTAGACAACCAAATATGTGTTTATGTTGATGACACTGAAGAGTTTTATTCATTAAAATACATTTTATGTTAAAAAAATATTAGCTAATTAAAAAATCTTAGGTGTTTTTTTTAACTTAATTAAGACAGACATTTAAAACATAAGAAATCTCAGTTAAAGCTTTTTGTTTGTATAATGGGTACAGCCGTAAAAGCTAGCTTATATAACTATATGATACAAACGTGCCCATGCAGTGAAGGGTAGAGGGCATCATCCCATTTACACTCAATTAATGATAAAAGCTCAAATTTCTAATTATAGACATTCAATTATTCACAAACTATAAGCCAATAAAGGAGAGGCATTAAAATAAACAGTAGAATTGGTGATAATGATCAATACATGTGACTTCATAAGACCGTGAAGCGGGGCAGGGGGGGGAGGAGGAAGAACATCATACCCTTATGATGGAGTTCATCTCTGGGGGGGTGACCTGCTTGGCCCTCTCTATGGCTGCCAGGACCTGCTGCTGGTGCTGGAGCGAGAGAGAAGGGGGGAGAGAAAGGGAAAGTGAGAGAGACAATAAAAGCGAGACAGAAACAAGGGAAGGAGAGTATGGGAAGGGGGGGGGGAGGTTGAGAGGTTAGATCAATATCAATAGTCCCAACAGAGACCCGACAACCCTCTCTGATGCCTCCCCTCCGGACACACACACACACACACACACACACACACACACACACACACACACACACACACACACACACACACACACACACACACACACACACACACACACACACACACACACACACACACACACACACACACACACACACACACACACACACACACACACACACACACACACACACACACACACACACACACACACACACACACACACACACACACACACACACACACGTAATGGGTGGAGGTCAACGCCCTGGTGGGCAGATAAGAGCCAGGCTTATCTGAATCACACAACCATTTATTACACTGACACACACACAAACATGTATAAAAGGAAAAGAGTGGGAGTGGGAGGAAGAAGGAGGAAGGAGGGAATTCTGGGAGGACAGATTGAATATGGCAGAGGAGAGTGGGGGGAGGGAAGTGAAAGTGATTTGCAGAAGGGGAAGCGAGTGATGATGAATGACGAGAAGAGAGGAGTGAGGGGTCGGGGAGGTTGGGAGGTAATGAGGCGGGAATGAGGCTGATCTCATTCCAGGATGTAAGGACTAGTGCGGGGGGTCAGGGGGTGAGAGACGTCTCTTACCTCCTGAGACAGGTAGGGGAGGACTTGTGCGCAGATCCCGTTCAATCTCTTCACTATCTCAGCCTGAGGAGAAAGAGAGAGATATTTCAGTTAAAACGATCATCCCAGTGAACAAAAACACATTTCTGACCCGTCCGTACTCAGGACTTCATTCCATTGATTGTTTTACACTGAACCGCATCAACAGTAATCTGGGCCTTTGCATTCATCTGCTTTGCAATGTGGTGTACCCTAACCCTACTAGTACACCACATTGTTATGTTTACATTCGTGCATATTTATCGTTGTTATAACTGTGTAGAAATGTGTTAGTAGGTCAGTCAGTTAGTGTTTTTTTTTTAACATATTGTGTTTATATTGTGTACTCTGTAGATACTCAAGATTAATAGATCTTTCTGTTATTAATATGTTTATATTTACTGCTGTTTCTTTTATTCATTTTTTATGTATTTTTGAAATGCTGTTGCGACAAAAAATCTGGGATCAGTAAAGTATATTTAGTCTAATTTTTTAATTTAGTCTACACTTCAAGTGTTTCTCAATGTCGAGTAAAGCTGCTCCAGAGCCACTATTTCAAGCACACTACGTCATCGAGTGCCGCCGAAGGACTGTTCCAATGTCCAGCATACTTGGAATTCTACCGAGCCCGGCGTACTTCGTGGCGAGAAATTTCGAGGCTGCACATGTGTAGACTTCACGGTCTTAAAATCCCCATAATGCTTTGCGCACGGACCAATTTCCCCAAATCTGTGGCGGAAAAATGTAAGGCGGGGCCTCTCATATGACGCACACCTGCACACTTGCTCGCCTGTTCCACTCTTTGTTTTCCGAATGCCAGGAAGGATTCTTGCCTCTCTTCTAAAAGGAAGTGACTCGGAAGACATGTGCTACCAAGCAAGCGTACTCGACATTGAGTAAAGGTTGCTTAGAGATTCGGGGTGTTTCTCAAACAGCAGTTAATGGTGTATTTGCTGGAGACTATTTTCGGATGCAGATGAATTTGGTGCTTAAGTTAGAAGGGTGAACATAAATACGTAAACTATGATGTTTCACAGCTTCGTCAGACAGAGAGAAAAGCATGTTAGATTTTTTTTTTTTGCCTTTCACGCGTTCCCTCACGACTGACTGAGTGAGTAATAGAAGCACAGAGCGTTCTGTAAACACAGTGAAGTGAAAGAGGAATAATATGAGAAGGGTTCCCACACCTTCTTAAACATCTGCCTCAAGGACCTTTCAGGCGAAATGCCCTCACATTTCAGGAACCAAAGCGTCATTGTTTGATACACGGATCAAGGTTAATTACAGATACAACACTGATCATTTTTTATAATGAGAGCTTGCGGGCTTTACAGAAGCTCACAGACAACAATTAAAAAGAGAGAGAGGCTTGAACGTGTGAATACTTCTCAGTTCTGCTGCATTACAGTGAAGGCAGACTAAAACCTGAAACATATATATATATATATATATATAGAATGCACTTTCAATGACCGATGTGCGTTTGCTTGAGGGATTTCCCCCCTTCGAATTTGCTAACTGTCAAGGACCTGTGGTAAAGATGAAGGTCAGTTATGTTGTTTTTATTTTGAAGGCTTTCCCAAACACAAAACATCCAGCACAGTCTCAACTTCTCACTATTTGTTTCTGGATGTCGGTCACTAGCATCTCTTCCTGATGTCGTTAAAGTCGGGGGCTTTTACTGTGTGCCGTCTGGGAAGTCCCTCGACCTCGTCATGGCAACATTTAACGACTCCATAATTCCCTAACCTGACACAATGACGACCGTAACCGATCAAAAAATAAATAAATTAGTCCACAGGTTTTTTTTGCATGAGCCGACGTAGACTCAGGACTATGTTGGTGAGAACAGACTGGGCTATATTTGTTAGATTTATTTCGCACGATTATCACTAGACAGCGTGAAGCTCGTTAGGTAGCAGCAAAGGTGGGAAAACCCCTCAAACGACGGATATTTTTAGGTCTTTTCCAGCACACGTTTGCATTCAGCCTCATGTGAAATGTGTTCATTACTCTGTTATTTAGGCGCTGTTGGAGCAAGTGATAATTTGTTTAGGTGTGACACAGAGGCACATGAGGGTGACGTTTTATGTGTTAAATGAAAAAAAGCCCACCCACTCTTATCTTACCAAGGTGGTGTTTAAAACCCTAATCATGTTTGGCATCCAAATATACTTTAATAAACACATTTAAAAGTACTTATGCAGAACAGCCCATTTAATTATTGTATTATAATTAGAAATGCATTCATTTGTCCATCATTTTCAAGTTGCACTTATCATGCTGCTTTGTGGCTTGATCATATTACTATTATTATAATGATTTAATTGAATTTAAAATCTGCAAAGTATCTAGTCAGTAAAGCTGTTAAATGAATGTAGTGGAGTAAAAAGAAAAATGGTTGCTTCCAAATTGCAGTGGAGAAGAAGCATAAAATGGAAATAGTGAGGTAAAGAAGTATCGCAATCTTTTAAATTAGGTTCAGTACTTGAGGAAATGTATTTAGTAGCTTTCCACCACTAAAAATAGCACACTAACCTGCTACATACTTAATGTGTATGTACAGCATACTGCCAACAAAATGAACTACTATGTATGATCTGTATGACTTATTATAATACTGACGGCCGCAACATTTTAAAAAGGAACCTCTTATATTCCGTTATATCCTCGAAAAAAGCGTAGGACATTTCGAGTCATTGGAACTGCCAACATAATTGGTATTTAAATGGTTACTGGAGCCCGTGAAAACGTATTATACTTAATAAAAGTAACAATGCTATCACACATTTTGACATTCGGTCTCAGCAGCATGCAATGCATTGTGGGGCAGTTGACTATAGAGTAAGCTCACGGCTTAGTAAACAATCTGGGACTTTCTTGTGTACAAATGATCCACATACATACAAATAAATACATGACATACTACATTCAATTTGATGTTATACTTTGTATGAAAAGTGCGCCATTATAATATTTTTAAAAAAAACACAGGCCAAAACTCTGCAGATCTGGTTTGGAGCGCAACATTTCATAGCCTTATTTTCTATGTTTGTCATCACAGTTGTTCGTTGTCAATTCTTGGTCTGCTCTTTATACAGAATATCAGCTATCCTTTAAACCCTCATAATTCACACTACACTCATCAGTATGGGAAACGTTGGCTATGACCTTCCCAAACCTGGGCACACATATCCTGCAACAACACACACACCCCCCCCCCCCCCCCCCCCCCACACACACACGCCATTAATTAAGTTGCTTGTACTGAATACTCTTTCACAAACCAGTGGAAGCACATGCAAACACACTGTGCAACCATCACCCATGAAACACACACACACACCTTTTCCTATTTCTGGCCGAGCACATTCCCTATCTTTCTCACATGCAGGTCTATTATCACATTTGGTTGGTAATCATCCAATCCGTCTGAGATATGCAAAGCAGCAGTAATTGTGTTAGAGCCTAATTTGTGGCACGGGGAGGAGAGGGGCCCTCCTAACAATCATTATGCATGCAGAGCACAGCTCCCATCAAGCGCTTCTCTGCTATCCGCTACACACACACACACACACACACACACACACACACACACACACACTAACTATGTCTCTTCCTCTTTTTCGGTGCCCTTTATGCCGCCTCTCCCTCTTTTTTTCCCCCAACCCAGATTCTGTTTCTTCTTTTATCTGTGCTCTCCATTATCCCCCTCTCAGTTTTCATCCGTCTGAACGTTTCTTCCTCCCTTTTGTCCTTTACATTTTGCTTCTAGTTTTCCTCAAGTGCTACTGGAGCACACATTCACTGACAGGCGCTTTGTATGTGTGCACGTAACGCATACATAATAATACAACTGGACTTGGACACTGGACAAATACATGTACAATACAAGAGACTGAATTCATTGCTGTTGGAGATGTCTTTAAATAAGCTTTATCTTTTGTAATTTGAAAAATGTTGACTCAATGAGGAAAGCAAACACCGATTCAGAAATGTGTTTGAGTTGATTTGAAATGGGTTTCAAGGAAGCATGGAAGGCAGCCTAAACAAACGTAACATTTCACAGACTTCCTCAGGGTGTCGAGCGTTTGTCCCTGAATGAGCTGCACTGTTGGAGTTCTGCTGCTTCCTGCCAGGAATACAACCGGACGTGATGCTTGCTCATAATTATTTTAACAGCTCAAAAAGATTGAAGACATAGAAATAGCTCTTTGCAGTTACAACAGTTACACAATCTGACCAGCAGTAGAAGAAAGTAATCCAGCAGGTAGTACTTGTGACATTATTAAGCATTTACTCTTTCTAATCTACTAAAGTTAAGAAGGAAATACTGTACTTTTACTTTACTACAATGGATAGTTACTTTAGGCGCGTTCACACCAAGTACTTTTCCCACAAAGGTTCCTGAGAACTACGATTTAGTTGCGTTCACACCAAAAAGTCCCAGGAACTAAATTAGTTCTAGAGAACCTTTTTTACCCCCTTTTCAGACCCTGCTAGAGAGCAGCGACTTTCGTGGGAGAAAAAGGTTCCTGTGTCTGATTGGCTGGGCGGATTGCAAACCACGCCCCGTCAAACTCCCAAAAACGTTTGCGAAGCCGCCATTTTATTATCCTCGCATTAGCATTATTAGCATTAGCACAGCGCAGAAACGCATAGAGACTAACTTATGACAACACAAAAGAAAACATGGGAGCGGTGGAGATGAGGAGGTGTCGGCGTTCTGGCCGTTTACTCGGAAAGCTTCAGTAGAAGCTGCGGGGACTTCCGGCCGGAGACTCCGGGTGGCAGTATACGCCGTGAAGTTGTTTACGGCCTGCCAGTAAACCCAAAGCAGAAGAAGAAGTGACGTCAGCGGCTTCATTTGCCTAATCCACCCCCAGGGACTTATTCCGGTGTGAACGCGATCTGTACTTAGTTCATGAGAACTAAAGAGTTCTCAGGGACCTTTGTGGGAAAAGTACTTTGTGTGAAAGCGCCTTTTTGAAAATGTATTAACACAGCAATCATTTCGTCCATTAGCACAACATATGATACATTTAAACTTTCAAGGGGTCCATTATGTCTCATGAGCCCCTGGTTGATAGTTCAGCAGGTTTTTGTTTTTTTAATATTACCAATCCTTCTGATGATACTGAAAAGAGGAACGCTCTACAAAATGTCGAAAATTGTAAAACAATAGCCGGCCTAATCTCCTACAGTCCAAAACACAAATATATAATAAGGGTACGATCACATAAGAGGTAGAAAAGCAGCATAGTGCAATATTTGCAAATGTATGCAGATGACTTTCTTATTAAATTAAATAAACAGTCAAATAATGATCCTATTATTTCAGCTCTTCTGTTTTTAATTATTTAAAAAGCTCTACATAATGATGCCATCACACTTAACAAAAGTAAATAGTCAAGAGGGCTTCTAGAGTTCAACCTATAGGCGCCCTCATTAGGCATGAATGTTGTGGGAATTGGGAATACTGTACAGTGTGTGCATTACAACTGCTTGTGCATTATTTAGACGCACAATAAAAGTACATACACTACATACATCATAAACAAACCACAGATGGAGATTAATGTTGTCAGGCAGGAAACGCATTGACGACTAAAGAAGATGGGGAGAAAACAGAACAAAGGAACACAAAGGGGACCCGGCAACAAAAATGGCGCTTCATTCAACATATCCCCATTTCAGTCCAGATTTCAACCTGACTTCTCTTCACCGGAGTGCCTTTCACACCTGCGCTGCAACCCTGAAACTATAGAGACGTTACCCAGAAGAGCAGAATGTGAAAACCCAAATATCCCAATTATTTGGACTGGACATTGACCAGACTTTCCCCTGCCAGAGTCCCAGAACAAAATATGTGAAATGTCAGATTGAGCCCATCTGTGAATTGTCCGGATGATTCACAATGACTAAGTGTTGATGATGTTTTTATTGTGGTTGGCTTTGGACAACAAACACTACTATTACTGTAATAGTGTATTTACAGGTCTCTGACCAAAACAAAAAGAGTAGAACACATCACCCCAGTACTCAGATCTCTGCACTGGCTACCAGGAGCTTACAAAATCATATTGTTAACTTATAAAGCATTAAATGGTTTGGGACCCCAATATATGTCTGACATGTTGCCCTGTTACGAGCCCCCCCAGAGCTCTGAGATCATCGGGGGCGGGCTTACCCATTATTGTTCCCCGGCTCAGAACCAAACACCCCGAAGCTGCTTTTAGTTTTGATGCTTCCCCACAAACGGAGCAAACTTCCAGAAAACCTGAGGTCTTCACCCACGCTGAGTTCTTTTAAGTCGAGGCTAAAAACAATACTTTTTAGAGCTGCTTACCCAGAAGCCTTTTAACTTGTTTTAGCACCTACCGTATTTACAATGTCGTTTTTAAACTATTTTGTATCTCATTAATGCATTGTTTTTATGAATCTGTTATTCCATTATGTTTATTTATTGTGTTCCTCTCTGTTGTCTTACTATTATGTGTAAATGAGAATGTTAAGCACTTTGAATTGCCTCTGCGTGTGAAGGGGGATGAAGAACGGGAATTTATATAAATACAGCAACTATAGTGTCGAACTGATAGGACGACTAGATGTGGACACTTTGGTCGAGAAGGGCTGAAGTCACAATTGTGATAATACTATAGAATAACGATAGTCATGAATATCTATTTATACAGGTCATGAATCCCTGACTAAGCTTCCAAGTATTGCTTACCCCTAAAGGTATAAGAAACAATAGAGATAAGAAGAGGTAAGGTTTTTTCAGAAGATGAGAACTTCGACCTTCTGGTTGGTTGATCAATAAGCTCCTGTTAAAGTCTCAGTGGACAGAATACAGCATTTAGGGGGGTCGGGGTGGTTGATTTATACACTTGAGTTTGGTGAAGCGGATTGGCTCTATTAATAGGTTGGATGGGCGAATGTATTAAAAAAAAAGAAACCTGGTGCAGCAAATCACAATACAAAGGGATATTAGAATTGGTATGTTTCCTGTTAGGTCTAATAAATAGCATAATTGTTGTGTTGTATTTAGTATTGTTTGTTTTTAGTATTGCCTTTAAAAGTGCCTTGTGTTTAAATGATAAACTTAGTACACTTGCATGGAAATCCACTTTGCTTTGGTGTTTTTATTTTTTGGAAATCATACGAATGAGTGCAAGTAGATACTGATTGGCTTTGAGTCTGTTATTGTCATTTAGGTATAATGAATAACGCAACATCTATTCAAATGTTACATTGGCCTTTTTAAGTTTATTTATAAATAATTGAGGTTTCACAAGTAGAATTCACTGCAGCTTATGCAGTTCATTTAGAGTTTGAAGGCTTTTTATTTGTATTTCTACCCGCATCTATCAATCGATGGCTTGACAAATGGGTTGTATTTTAGTCGACCAAATGAGATCACCTCTGACATGATCAATCTCCTGTGTTGAGCTACATGTGTGAAAGGGCAAGGCTAAACCTGATGTGTAGACTTCAAATAAGAAAACTGGTACAAGACAAAACGGAGAAACAGAGACAAGAGAACAGAGAGAAAGAGAGAGAAAGAGAGAAATGTTCTGAATTGAGTGGGACAGAGTGATCAAGAGGGAGCAATTGAATGTGTGAGAGTGTGAGAGAGAAAGAAAGAGAGGGAAATAGAGACAGAGGTGGGGAGGGAGGAGGAGCAGAGGAGGAGGAAGAGGAGGTGATGATGGTGGGGGGGTGGGGGGAGGGACTGGCTGTGCACAATAGGCCCAGACATGAATGCTCCTCGACATTCATTTCCACACATCCCCTTCAATTTCAACTCTCTAATGGAACTAGAGATTCTCTGCACCCACTTATACTGTGCACCAAGCGCACCGACACACACACACAAAAATGCACTAACACACACACGCTTATAAACACGTGCCATTAACACACACACAAATACATAAGCGCTAATAGAAGGGCACCGCATCAACACTTAGGCAGTTGCAAACCACACACACAAATGTACAATATCACAAAGACACACACACACACACACACACACACACACACACACACACACACACACACACACACACACACACACACACACACACACACACACACACACACACACACACACACACACACACACACACACACACACACACACACACACACACACACACACACACACACACAATTTCATTCCTTTCAGATAAAGGAAAAGGGTGGAACCGCACACATAAGTCTCAGTCTGTGTGTTTTTGTGTGTGTGCACCACAGCCATCTTGTGCATCCTTGCTCCGTGTGTGTGTGTGTGTGTGTGTGTGTGTGTGTGTGTGTGTGTGTGTGTGTGTGTGTGTGTTAGTGTGTGTGTGTGTGTGTGTGTGTGTGTACATGTGAAGGTCTTTAAATCATGGGAGCTGCTACTTCTGCGTGACCATTTGTCAAAGCATTCTCGGCTCTCCCAATATGGCTGTCAGCGCGCACCGTCAATCATAAAGACGGTGTGTGTGTGTGTTAGTGTGTGTGGAGAGGCAGCGCCAGACGAGGTCACCGATAAGGGCTAGCCCTTTAGAGGCCCATCGCTCTCTCTCCCTCCTACAGGCTGAGCATAAATTACTCCCCCGGCTTCAGCCACACAAAGTGTTGTACGGATATCGCCTCCTCACCCCTCTGCTGCCTTTTCTTTCCTTTTCAAAATGGCCAACAGATTCTAGCTGCACCGTCTAGATTCAGGAAGGATCTCTTAAGATATTACCTGGAAGTTTTATTTCATGGTCATTTTTATAAAACAAAAACATGTACACTTTAAGCTTTTTTTTTTTTGTAGTACATGATGGAAAGGAGCAGGGAGAAGAAAGTGTTATTTTATCCCTTGCTTATAACCAATACTTACAGTGACACAAAATCAAAAACACAACAATCTGTGCTAGCTGACATCCTAATACTGTCTAATTATTCCTTCCTTAAACATTTTCTTAAATTTAAAAGATGTTCATACAGCCCTTAAGAATTCCACCGTTACCACTATGCACTTTGCCAAATCAATTTCCAAAAATGTAAATGATTCCCTCATTCCCTAACTTGGATGATAAAATGCACATCTTCTTACACACGTCATCACTGATTTGGCAACAGCCGGGGAAGCTAACCCCCTCGGCGCGTGCATTTCTACACACAGCCTCAGGTGGCATCATTCAAACGTCTCCGAACACTCCCAAAGTGAAGGGAGATTATCTCTGTAATTCACACCTGCCAATCAGTGAGCAGCAGGTGTACATGGGGGTTGGGGGTGGGGGTGGGTTAGTTGGGAACGCACAGCTGTGTCTGCATCAACAGAATAACAACATGAGGTGTTATTTTGGACGCTCAAGGTTCTGTAAAATAAAATACTTTTTCTCTGCATAGCTGACGTTAGGGGAAGGGAAGCTGGAACACTGCCAAGGTTTTGATGGCCATGAAAGTCTAAGAACATCTGCAATGAGGGTATGCGATAAGGCTGCTCGATAATGGGGAAAATCATAATCTCGATTATTTGAGTCAATAATTGATATCACGATTATTAATAACGATTATCCATTTACTTTGAAAACATCCATTTATTGAAAAAGTATGTTTTTAACAGTTGATTACCCTGAACTTTAAGTAGAATTCAACTGAAAAAGTAATAAAAAATAAAATAAAATAATCGTTTTATTTCGATTATGTAGTTTTCATAATCGTTGCAAGCCAAAATCGTAATGGCGATTAATTGAGCAGCCCTAGTATGCGATGAAGGATTGGTAGTCCTTGACACTTTGTACACTCATCGTCAAGATTCAAAATGATGCTGTCTGAATCACAAAGGGTGGGATGAAGAAACAAAGAAATTAATTCTGTATTAGTTTCATTCAACAAATCTGGTGGATTCTTTTGTTCCAAGTTGTGAACTTGCAGTTCATCTTATACATTGTTCATGATGGTTTTTCCAAAGCACTTCAAAGGGAATGTGCCCGAACACACAGCTGGTTTCAGAGGTGTCGTCCTGCTCACTGTCGCACCAAGTTGCCATTTTATTCCATCGAATGGTACGCCAATATTGTCCACCAGGCATGGACCCGCATCAGGTTTGTCTTTTTTGTGATGGGAACAGAAGATATTTGTATAAAATGATTCAATCTAAACTCACCTGTTTGTGCATCTCAATATTGAGCCCGTAGGACATCTCGTAATACTGGGAAGAAAAAGAGAGAAGGACAAAGCGTTACAACATAGGCATCACATAACTGTAACAGACCATCTTCTTAAACTAAATGAGGCAACGATTGCTGTGAGGGACCAACCGTGTGCCGATCAGCTGATGTGTGTTTTAGTGATATACAGTATGACTATAATGTCAGAGTAGTGCTTCCTGGTAACTAGAACTGTACAAATGTGTCACAATTTAAAATATTTTTTTAGATTTAAATCTAAGTGATACAAAGTATTGCCACACACACACACACACACACACACACACACACACACACACACACACACACACACACACACACACACACACACACACACACACACACACACACACACACACACACACACACACACACACACACACACACACACACACACACACACACACACACACACACACACACACACACACACACACACACACACACACACACACACACACACACACACACACACACACACACACACACACACACACACACACACAAATAGGAAAAGGAACAGAGAGAGAAAAGGCGAGAGTAGAGAAAGAGCCTCTGTAGTGTGTGTGTGTGTGTGTGTGAGTGAGTTCAGTGTTAATGAGAGGGCCACCCTCTAGGCGTCAACCCTGTTAATCACCCACTCTGTCTGCAGGGGGGGGGCTGGCTCTGTCACTGGAAAACAAACAACACACAGATCTCTCACACATAACTGTGCGCGTACAAACAAACACAAACACACACACATTTCTGTCAATCACTTGCTCTGACTCACACACACACACACACACACACACAATTGTTGTCTTCTATTGGATCTCACACTGACGCTATCTTGCACGGGCACGCACATGCATAGACACACTAAACACACACACTTTTCCTCTGTAGCTGCTTGCGCCCACGCGGAAGCTCCCTAAAGTAATTACAGCGCTGGGGAAATGGAGGTGCTGCCGCTGGCCGGGGGAGTGGGGCAACCTGATATGCTATTAGAGAAGGAGTGGGGGGGGGGCTCGTTGTGGGGATACAAGGCTGGGCTTGCCACTGATGGAGTGGAAGTGCGATTGAAAGTGTGTGTGTGCGCATGGTGTGTCAGTGGAGGAGGGATGAGCTGTATTGCGTTCATAGCTCAATTTGATCGCAGCATTTTGAGCTGAATGTGAAGACGGTTTTGACTAAAGAAAATCCCTTTGTATTTCACATAAAGATATTACATAAAGCTTTATAAAAATAATCGATTCCCCAAAATGAATTGAGCGTCCGTGCAAATGTGGGTTACAAGTAGAGTTAAGCCAGGTTTATACTGCCGCCTCACACAAGCGTCAAATTCCCAATGAGGAACGTTAACAAAAAAACAAACAAGTTTAAACAAATGTGGGCTACAACGCAGAATCGTACAAAACGTCGCAGAAGTGTTTAATTGGTTTGCATTTCCTCCACTCTTTCACTGGGTGACAACCTGACATCAGATTTGTGGTTGTGGTAACCATGGCTGCAGGCAGTTGCGTTTATAAGAAGGCGACAAACAGTGTCTTCTATTTTAAGAATGGTGTGGCTTTGAATCATATATGCTTTTACACATTTACTTAAGACGGATGACAAAAGTGTGTTATGCTAAACGAATAATCGTAAGCTTAAGAACAGACTTTTTTTTCCGTCTTTCTGTTAAGGTGGATAATAGATCTGAGTGCATTGAACCGAGGCGCCCTACTGGAGTGTGCAGCATGGACTGCTAGACTGGGATATATAACACAATTAATGACAATAAGATTATAAAAGATTGGGTATTAAACTTTGATGAAAAAGGTAGGACCTATAACAGATCCATACCGAGTTGGTCAATCCTACACGGAACAGAAACAACAGAGAGCTGAACTTCCCCTTAACACTTTCAATGACCGTGTATTTTTACTGCTGTGTCTGGTTTCTCTTCGTGTTTTGATTTGGCACCCATTAGGGCAAAGAGTCAACTAGAAGCAAAGCAGTGTTTTTCAAAGCAAGAAGACATGCACTATGGAAAGACTCCAGAAATATCCCCAGCTGCAAGCCTTGCACTTTAGTGAACTACAAACGGACCATTACAAATACCAAACCATGATGGAAACTCTTCATTTTCCTTTCCGTAGCGATAGCATCAGCCTGCAGGCTAGCACACATCCTGCCGGACATTAATGCGACCATCAAAGAAATCATCTCAACTGGAGGAAGGTCCTGCAAACCAACTAAACGCTAAATTCAACAAGCACTTTAATCTCGATCAAAATAAACTAAATGTAAAATATCTAAAGTAAAAAAACGTGTCATGATTTTGTTTTATCATATCCAATGTTCTCCTGTCTGTTTCCTGACATGTCTGTGCTGCTGCTATCGGGCCGGCATTGAGTGTAGTGTGTTTGTGAGTTTTTTTTTTAGCACTCACACCTACCTCAAACTCAGAGAGGAAGTGTGTGTGCATGTGTGTGCGCCTGCTGATGGTGGAGAGAGCAGTGCGGCGGCACAGATTAGATGAGATTAAAGCCAGTCAGAGGATCAATTAGAGGCAAAACATCAGACGGCAACACAGCCACGGCCAGCGACAATGAGATTAGCCCTGAGGTGGAGCAGAGAGCAGCGAGCAAACACGTCTGTGTGTGTGTGTGTGTGTGTGTGTGTGTGTGTGTGTGTGTGTGTGTGTGTGTGTGAAGAGGGGAAATGAAGGTAGTTTGAGAGAGAAAGCACACATGCAGTTTTCCTGAAACAAAGGGAGAGAATAATAAAATACAATTCCAATTCATTGCAGATATGGTTTTATTTTGTGTAGCTTTTGTTAACATTGGTTATAATAAAATGGTCCTTTTCAAGCTAACCATTGAGATCTGAGGGACACACATTTGCATGCATCACGTGAACATGTAGTCTTCTGTTTATCTCGTCATTAAAGGGTTCTCAGTCAATTCCACAGTTCATTTTCATCATTCAGAGAAAAGCAGAAGACTGTCACATGCTTCCAAATGATTATGAACCGTTTCAAACAAAAGAGCAAAGGTCTCTCCCACAGTTTTCTCTTTCTCTCCGGCTGTTCGGTCATAAAGGGACAAGGACAGATAGTTCAGCTTTTTTCCCAGAATACAATTCAGTGAATGGTTTGGCACACACTGAACTGAAGTGGGAGCGGTTCCTTTTTTGTATTAATTTAATCAATCTTGGAATGATCATTGAACTTGACTGATCTCAGCAACTTTAACTAAGCCATGAAACAAGTTAGAATTCACCAGAATGATATTTAATAGAGGTATTTTATATTGAGAAAGGAAAAGAGAGGTGGTGGATTTGGGGGAGAAGAGTATTAATGAACAGAGGGCTGGGGAATACATCAATCATATATCAATATTGTGATATGATACCAGATTTTGTAGTAGATATCGTAACATTGCATAAGTGTCCTCTTTTCCTGGTTTTAAAGGTTTCAACACATTAAAGTGATATTATTTCCATTTATTCAGTCATTTTAATCCATGTTACTAATGATTATGAAAATGAGTGAACGCACCAACAGCTTACAGCTAAACATGTTTGCGTATCATGGTATTTGGTCATATATATTGACACCTAAAATAAACCAAAGTAAAGCTTTTCTTTGTACATAAACACCAACATGTAAGAATCAAATAGCACATTGCTCAAACACACTGGCAACATGACACAAACCATCATGTCTGGTACACACACCCACACAGAGCTTCACTCACCATGATATAATGGCGCTGCATCTCTGACTTCTCGCTGGCCAACTTGTCACACTCGAGCTTCAAACTGCGGAGAGAGGAAGAGGAGAGTCAGACCTTGTTATTCAGCTTGACAGTCTTTCACTGCAAAGTGCTGACGCCAGGTGACTTCCACCCCCTTCATCATTATCACCAGCAGCTCTGTCATGCCTTTCATCATCACTTCTCCGACCCTCATCACCGGCACCAACCACCTCCATTGTCATCATCTCAGCTGTCTTCACAGCCTCCATCATCATCATTACCGCCGCCGTCATCATCATCCTCCTCACCTTCACTAGTCACAGTGGCAGCGTTTCCACAGAGCTTGACAGCGTGTCGTTTGACATGAGGAGGTCAAACCCAACTCCAGAGATGGTGTCTAGCCAAAATGTCTTCTTTTTAAATCAGAGAAGATGCACTGAAGTAAATAAAAAAAGTCTAAATATAGTGTTGGGAGCATTTCTTGCGACCCAGTCCCAGTGACAGCCATTAGCTGTAATCATGTCAGCGCTGATGTCACGCGAGGCGACAGGACAAAGGAGGACGCGTCAACAAGTCACCCTGATCGTGAAATGAAAAAGACAGAGGGGGGAGACAAATTCCTCTCGCTGAAGCAGCCAGTTCCAGCGTGCCAGCCTCAGAAGGCATCATGCGATGTGAGGACAGGATAAGACTCAGATCAAATAAAGATATGCGCAGGCACGCGGTGGATAGCTTCAGATTTAGGATAAGTCTGAAACCTGTTTGATGGTGTGTGTATATTTATGCTGGGATGTTCTTCTCAGCTGTCTGCAGGAATGACAGCTCGATTAGAGTGAGCGCTGGCTGATTCTTCATCGCTGTTAGTCTTAACTGGCAGGCTGAACACAGTGTAACACAGGGCTGTGGGCTCACGCTGTATTGTGCTTCTTCTATAATTATCACAGCAGCTGCAGCGTTCGCTGGAGTTAACGGCAGTTTTTCGGGACCACGCTTGTTTATTGATTCATATTATAACAGTGATAATATATGATTATCCTATTTAGTATTTGAAAGCAAATGTTTGTATAGCAAGCCCTGTAGAATAACCATCAAATCACATAACTTATCCACAAACAGAGTTAGAACGTGGAATGGACTTCACCCAGACCTTTCAAGTATTACTAGTCATCAACAATTCAAAACTAAAGTAAAAACAATTCTGTTTGCAGATTACTCCAGCTAACAAATATTGGATATTCCCAGTGTTATTTATATATGCATTTACTTTTTTCTTGCCCTAACTTTTATTTTTTTCCAGTTTTCATTAGTTTTCTTTATTTCTATACGTTTGACGAAAAAAATGCCATTTTTATATTGATGCTAATGATGATGCACGGGAGGGCTACTCCCCATAAGCTTTGCTTCAGCCCTCCCGCTTCTACTAATTGTGTTCATTTGTGTGTATGAATTAATCGTTTTTGTATGATTTTAGTAGAATAAATACAAAATAAAAAAAGAGTTCATGCTCGTGCTTATGCTTTCAAAATACACAAGTATTTATTTTTTATTTTCCAGTGCATGTTGAATTAATCATCTATTATCCATCCCCACAGAGGGACTGGAGTCTATTCAACATGTATTGGGGACATGTTGTTGGCACAAACACATTCATGGCACACAATGTATCAGAGAAGCTAGAAATCCCTCTAAAGTCCAATCAGATAAGTTAATTTTAAACTCAGGACCTACTTTCTGCATGTTGAAAGGGCCACCATGCCACCCAGTTTAGAATCTATTGCGTGAAATATTTATTCTAAAAAAGAGCACAGACATCTTGTAATGACCCAGAATCGTTCTGCTCTTATTGTGCTACTGAAAAACTCACTATTCAGTACACTCAATACACAGAACCTCTTTCAAAATATAAAAGTTAACGGCCTAATATCAGCATCCTGATGCTCATTCACTGTGATCAATTACCTTCGCATAAGTCTCAGAAGTATTATTACTTCTTGAGTCGAATGAGGACAAGCAAAGGCCTTGTGTGATGTTATCATTATTTCAAATTAGCTTTAATTGCGGCGCATAACAAGTAAAAAAAAGCTTTGAACAATTTAAAACTAAGTGGTAATTATTCAGCCTAACAGTGATGATGGTATTGTTTGAGGGCTAACTACTTTTTAAATAGTAACTTACATTTCAAATGCAGATATGGATCAGCTCTTAAAGGTCACCTATTTTACCAAATTCACTTGTTCATGTCTTTTCATATCAACATGTGTCCCCTCTGTGGAAAGAGGTTCTGGAAGTTTCAGGAACAAAGACCCCCTCTCTTTTTGTCCTGATCCATTTATATAAAAACCTGTCTGAAAATGAGCTGATCAGATTTTTGCCACTTTATGATGTCATAACAATATTTTGGCTTGTGTAACCATTAGCCAATCACCAACCAAGGTAACCCCCCCCCCCCCCCCCCTTATCACCTGAATCTCCTCCTAGAGCACCATTGAGTTCTTTTTAACCAAATCTCTCTCAGAGGGGCGTGGGGAGGGGCTCCTTATTTTCATCTAAAGTAACAGACAGAGAATCAGCACTTTGGAAACAGGGCTGAAACAGAGGGGATTATGGGTAATGCTGCAATGATCTGTTTGATGTTTGGAGCCAAACACTTCAGAGACATGTTTTGTATATATCTGAGACCTATAGTATATTGATGATAAACAGTATAATAGGAGACCTTTAATGATGATAGTAAACAATAGAGAGCAGATGCAGCCAGATATAATCCAAAGAAGATGTGCAGGTGAAGCCGCATGAAGGCCCAACACATATTTAAAGTGAGGATGTGTTTTGTTGTATGTGAACACAGTCAGACACTTCACAAGATATCTGTGGCTTATGCCATGGCACGCAACAGATATCCAACCTGAGCAACAGTCATGTGTTGGGGGGGTGGGCGGTGCTTCTTTGTTGGGCAGCTTTATTCTACCACCTATTCTTTCGTGTGTGTGTGTGTGTGTGTGTGTGTGTGTGTGTGTGTGTGTGTGTGTGTGTGTGTGTGTGTGTGTGTGTGTGTGTGTGTGTGTGTGTGTGTGTGTGTGTGTGTAGCCTCCACTTATCCAAAACGCTCCCCTTCCCTCCTACATGAAACCCTTCCTGCTTTCCCTGTGTACATGCGTAGGCTGTGTGGTGGGTTGTCATGACGACTGGCCTCCCCGCTGCCAGCCTACCTGGGATTGGCTCTGTGCCTCCTCTGATTGGTGCCCAGCAGCCCCCGGGCCTGCACCGCTGCTCTCAAACGACACTTTGATGGAGTTTTATTGCAGATTCTTCCATCTCTAAATCGCTCCTGCTGTCATCTTTATTTTGATTTATGTATTCCCCGATCTATTTATGCATGTGAACGAGGGGAGGGGATAGGGGGTGGGAGAGGAGGCGGGGGTGGGAAGAGGAAGACAGCGACAGCTACAATGCTCGCTACTATCCCCGGGGGAACGCCTGCGGTACATTTGCCGTTTAAAGGCTTCGGCAACAGACAAGCGCGGCGCAGCAGCAAAGTGCTACAAAGCCTCGTCTGTGGCACCCGAGCCCCCACCCCCCGCCCCGCCTCATCTCAGCCCCCCGACTGAGTCAATAGACACTGTATGCATGTTCTGTATGCTCAGACAAAAAAGGTTTTCTTTCAACTGCGCCCTGGCTCTCTGAAGAGGGTTAAACGGCGCTGCTCACCGTTATGGGAATTACAGAAACCAAAAGGCGAGGGAAAAGACGCGCCGGGTGCTATTGCCGCCTCAGAATCCTCCGCAAACAACAGCGAACAGACCAGAGCGGGGATTTTGCTCACAATTTGCCAGGCTTTCATCTGCCTTCGTCTGTGTCTGTAAGCGGCGGAGGAAAGCCTCTGGAAGGTTCTGGGAGAACAGGTACAGAGGAACAAACCAACCTCCTCAGGAAGGAAGACGGGCTTCAAAGACTCCGCTCTCACAAAGAGAGGATCTCTCTGAGAGATACAGACCCCGTGGCGTCCCCCCTCTTTATAGCTGCTATCAAACAGATCAGTTGAGGTCTGACCGGGCACTTTTGGAAGTGCCTCAGACTTCTGGTACTGCAGCGGTATTTAGGCAGATCAATGGCCGAGGGTAAACCAGATTGATTCAGGTATGAATCAATAAAGGAAGTTGCCTCAGTGAGCAGTGTGGTGGGAGAGTTCAGGAAAAGTGGAACAAAGGCAGACGTCTTCATTTTTATCACAGTTGACAAGTGCGTCTCTAAAGCCTATGCTACGCTTTTCTGCAATGATTTATTTAAAGAGTTATTTCCAAATAATTTCCAAAACACTTTTAATTCTTCAAGCATTGAAACAATTATTCTGCTATGATTTATATCTGGGATTTCCATTACTTTTAGTCAAATGTAATTTAAGAAGTGCTTAAAGCAGAGATTATGATTACAGTGGTGACTAGCATGGATGTTTAGCTAGCCCTATGTAATGAAGCAGAGGATTGTGGGAAAAAAAACGTTCTTTTGAACTGCACAGATTTAGGTCGGTAAAGTCAGGATTAGACATTTAGGGGGGAAATGGGATACAATCTATTGTTTTAGTTTTGCTAAATAATATAGTAAATATTCGTTATTTTGTCATTCATTACAAATTGAGTGGCTGCTTGTAGACAAAATGCACATGTTTGCATTGCTCATCTGATCTACTGTATAGTGACCAACAGTAGCTAAGCATTCAAAAGGAATGTATTAAGTGGAAGAGTATCAACTGAACACTGTCTTTATGGCACCTATAATTAGTTTCAAATTCTACATTTCATTCCAAGGAACTTCTTTGGAAAGACCTGGAACATTGCGTGAAATTAAGAGTTGAAAAAGGCCTATACGTTCATATTAAAACCCATTTATGGCAGGCCATTTTGCAGCTTGATTCTGCACTTCTGCAGAAAGACTCCTTATTACAATGAGCTGAAGTCATCAGGTTGTGGTATGTAACCGCTTCCTCTTTGTATTTGTGTGTGTTTGCATGTCTGTGTGCAGGGAAGTGTTTCTGACCGCACCTGTGGTATTGTGCTTGGAGGAACTGGAACTCATCCTTGATCCTGTCACAGGAGTCGGAGGTTGTGAATTTCAGCTGCTGCGATGAAGCCTGCCAAAGAGAAAAAATACAAACATTTAGTGAAATGAAAAAAGACTAAGAAAGATGAGAGCCGAGTGAGAGAAATTATTAAAAACATGCACATTAAATCTAGCAGTTTTCAATTTGATGCAGTCCAATGGGTACAGCATTAATAAGAAATTGGTTGCCAAGTATGTTTCCACACATAAGTGGCCAAATGCATCAGACCTTGTCAACTCGAGACTAAAACTGAGCGTAGAAAAAGCAGAAACAAGCATTCCTATTGTTTCTGAGTTCTTTTTTGAACCACATGCATGCACTGTTCTGTTATATATCTCCATCACTGTGAAACGACAGTCTAACCCACATTCAAGACAAAATTAGCCATAAATGGATGTTGACACTCCCCCTATTTAACTTTCTAAAGACATAACCCAGACACTTTCTGTCCTTGGTCTGGCTCCGGCTGTACAGTGAAAAAAACCGTAAGAGTTATTACCCCCGGCCATTATGAACAAAAGCATATGTTGTGACCCATGAGCGAGTCAAAGTTATTATCCAATGTCTGATATTATTTCAAAATTCCTTGATGGTACTCCAACAAATTGTGACAGTATATAAACCTGCTTGCTTATCCACATTTGTATTTAATAAAGAAAACAGTTTGGACATTAAATAATTGAAAATAATTGGTAATGATTGCCATGATGTCCAATGTTCTCCTGTGTAACCTAGCACAAGTCTAGTAACGCCTTGTCCACACAGCAGCTCTGAAAAAATCTTAAAAATCTTGGAGGTGGGCGTGTCTGAAAGCTTGGGGATTTTTTGCGAGCAACGCGACCAACAACCAATCACATGAATCTCCCGCCCCGACATACAAAGCAATAGCAATGTTAAAACGAAGTAAATTGGATATAAACTCTCCAAACAGGCGAAAACCTACCAGTTTCACCCACTGTCTCTGCCACCTCCCTCCATGCCCGGTTCCTCCGGTTTGTGTCCCGGTAAATAGTCTGGTCGTAAAGAACCGGGTGATTTGCTACCGTAATTTCTCGTTTGGAATATGAGGAAATGAACTGATGTATGTCTCTCCCAGCTTGCACGCGGTTTGATTGGCTAGCGCTTGTACTGTCAGATTAGCATAAACGGGATTTGATTGGCTGACGCTTCCACCTCAGCTTCAAAAGTTGAACATTGCTCAACTTTTGAATCCTGAAAATCCTGGAAATCTTCGCTTTGCTTCTCCACAATGCAGTTCGGCGAAAAGCGAGGCAAAGTGACGTCACTCCGATTCAAAGTCAATGGGCAGAGAAGTGTTGGAAGATTTTTTTAAAGCTGCTGTGTGGACGTACCGTAACGGCCTCTACACGAAAGGCATCGAAAAATGCTTTCAACGCTTCGCCCATTCACTTGAATGGGGTGACGTAGAAGATTTTTAATCTTCGCCGAACTGCATTGTGGGGAGCATGGCATGGCTTTGCAAGCATCACGAGCATCTATCGGCATCAAAAGTTGAACAATGTTCAACTTTTGAGGCTCGATGCTTGGCATCAGCCAATCAAATCCCGTTTATGCAAATCCCGCCAGTGCAAGCGCAGCCAATCAAACCGCGTGCTGGGAGAGCCAGACCGCAGTTCATTTCCTCATATTCCAAACGAGATATTACGGGAGCAAATCACCCGGTTCTTTACGACCAGAACTATTTACCGGGATACAAACCGGAGGAACCAGGCATGGAGGGAGGTGGCAGAGACAGTGGGTGAAACTGGTAGGTTTTTCGCCTGTTTGGAGAGTTTATATCCAGTTTACTTTGTTTTAACATTGCTATTGCTTTGTATGTCGGGGGCGGGAGATTCATGTGATTGGTTGTTGGTCGCAAAAAATCGCCAAGCTTCAGACACGCCCAGCTTCAAGAATATTTGATGCCTGTAGTGTAGACGGGCCGTAAGGGTTACACGTACATATCATTTGGCAAGCCTAATGTTCACCAAAAAGGCAAAACTGTGCACCAAATCGCCGTATGTCAAGTGGAAGACTTTGTTTGGGCCTCACACACACAGCAAGCTACATCAGCGCTCTTTCACATAGCCGGGATGTTGCCATTAGCCCTTATTGTAATTCTGTCCACACTACATTCCCCAGGCAGCAGTGATGGCCTGGCTGTGTGTGAGAGCTCAGAAAGCATCAAACCCAAATAGGGACAAAATCTCATTATTTCTCAGCAGGCTGCATAATGGGTCAGGTGGGAAAAGAAAGAAAGAAAGAAAGAAAAAAAAAAATCGACATTTCCCCACTACGATTGAGCAGGCATCAGAAAAAAAAACATAAGAAATCTGATTGCCGCACTTACGGGAAGCTAGCCCGCCGCTGTTAGGAGTGACCCGTCGCTTTGTACCCTGCTCCCCACGGCATGCCGCTCAGCTTCATTTTTAACTACAAATAGGCTGCTTCGCATTCACAGAACCATGGCCAGAGAATATGCTAAGCAACAGGATTGCTTCAGGTTGTGCTGAGCTTCAAAGCCTGAATATGTATTTGCTTTGTGGCTCAGTAGGCTGCGACTGGCTTTAACATGGTTAAGGGTTGGGGGGTGAATTCTTATTAAAGCCTTCCAGGGTAAACATACATACTCATGTTATTTTATTGGTTACAAAAAAACTAAATTCCAGTCCTGCCAAACGGGGAATGTGACCTCAGCCATTACACACACTGTCAAATGTCATGATAGGGGCTGACATTATATTTCTGCCCCCACACACACACACATAAAAAATAACCCCAAATCAAACAAGCCATCCGCTGCTTGGAGACAGAGGCTCCGACTGTAAAGCAGAATAACCTTTTTTTATTATTATCTTTCTGGCCTGTATGGCATCGAGCAGCAAACAACAGCTTGGGTCTATGCCACACTGAGCCTGTGTCAACACAAAGCACTTAGCTACAGGCAGCCATGAAACACTGCAATAACGGTTCCCTGCACTGGTATGGATCCTGAACACTGTGTGTGTGTGTGTGTGTGTGTGTGTGTGTGTGTGTGTGTGTGTGTGTGTTAGCGCTGCTCAATTAATCGCAATTACGATTTTGGCTTGCAACGATTATGAAAACAATCGAAATAAAACGAATGATGTTTTCAAAGTAAATGGATAATCATTTTTAATAATCGTGATATCCTAGTGTGTGTGTGTGTGTGTGTGTGTGTGTGTGTGTGTGTGTGTGTGTGTGTGTGTGTGTGTGTGTGTGTGCGCACACGTACAGGTTGCCCCGGTGCCTGAGGGTAGCGTTGTTGCCCTAGATCCAATTTCCTCCATGTGTAGTAAAGTATGCAGACGTTTAAAATACCAAAGTTTGTCAGTCGACATCCCCGGGTAGAGGATCGCACCCCCCGGGGAAAACAGAGAGACAGAAGAAGACGAAGACGAAGAAGAAGAAGAAGAAGATAAGGGAACAGAAGATGTGTAGACAAAAGTGGTTAACCTACAAATATTGCCATCAATATACTTCTTATTCGGATCAAATATCAGTGAGAAGAATGGTTATTGAGGTGAAGGTTTTGTTTTCTGGGGTTTTTAATCACCAATATCAGGTCTGTGTGAACTCCGGAACAACATCTCTCTGTTATAGTTTGTTATCTTTTATAGGCATAATATAGTTGGTAGCAGGCTTTTCTATTATGGAGAGGAGTTCTATAAACCACAACATTAAACATGACCCCAGAATACGTTTCACAACCAGGCCATCCCCTTTTGTTTATGTGAGCGAGGAGAGAGTGGTTATAACGTTAGAGATATGACAGACCTGTGTATGTCAAACATTTCATTATATAATGAAATGGCTTCAGGACATGTTTTAATGTTGGTGTAATGGTTGCAACCAGACAGAAATATTTTTGCACTGGTCTGCATCTGGGTGCCTGGGGGAACAAGATAACCGTCACACTTCACCTTCTACTGGAAATGTTTCACAGATTTCCAACATAGATCGGAACTCTACAGCGAAAATATGTTTTTGCTAACCCTATATTTGGCTAAAGGCTGGCAATCATTTAAAAAAAGATGGCTGGAGGTGATGTTGGTGCACACGCTAGCTCACAACCCTGCTAACAGGAAATGAAGCCAGACAATTTAAAAGGAATCGTTCATAAAAAAAACAAAAAAACAGAACGCTTGCAACAAGTTCACATGTAATTAATGATATTGGAGGGTTTGATCCTGTTTGCATCATAAATCTCAGCGTCATTGAGGATCTGTACCAAACAAATACGTTTAGCTAAGTCTGTAAGATATATTAATAGGCCGGGTTAGCTCACGATTCAATAATACTTCATTTAAAATTGTATTCGTAAAATGTTTTAGCCTTTAACGAATATTTTGCTTACTGCAATTTTTTTTATATTTAATATAAAGTCCATGTAGCGAATTTCGATAGATTGCGAGTAATGCGCAGCCCTTTGTAGCTCAAAGAACTGCTAACAAAAGTATATTCAAGATTTCCTTTATTGTCATGAGCTCAACAGTTGGAGCGTAGTTGTTGGAAAAATAAATCTTAAGTCCCAGGCCGCCTAAAGTGCTAAGTAACAACAGTCTAATTAGCTTGTTTTGCTAATGATGTAATCTAAGTGCAGTATAACATTCTCAATCAAGGTGATCACAAAGCAGCCTAAATCCTGGATCAAACGTCCAGCAGGGTTTTGAAGGACGTTTCTCACAGTGCTAACCAGAAACCTCTCCACTACACAACCGCACTATGTAAGCTCTCCTGGCTTTGTGCAATATACACAGCTAACAATGTTTATTATCCCTCTCTCTGTCAGTGACCAAAACAAGGTGCTCTATGGGGGCCTGAGAGCCCTCAACAGATGGATGCCCATAATGTTAATGAAATACTGCCGTAATATTGTGACACATGCCATCTGCTGTGACAAAAAAAGGTGCCTACATGCTGTGTGTGAAAATGTGTTTGTGCAAAAGAGAGGCTAGGCTAGTGTGTGTGTGTGTGTGTACACTTTTGTTTGTTACAGCGGAGTAGCCTAAACAATGTGAATGTGGCATAGAAGGATATGTGTGTTAGAGCAAAACAGAGAGCCTTAGCGTAGAATAGGTGTGTGTGTATGTGCGTTGTGTGTGTGTGTGTGTGTGTGTGTGTGTGTGTGTGTGTGTGTGTGTGTGTGTGCGTGCACGCAACTGTGTGGGGTGTGATAAGCCTCTGTATGATGCTTGGCTGCCAGAGGAACAAATATTCACTGCTATGAATCATACACAAGGATACAACAGCCCACACACACTCTGCCTAGCATACAACATTTGCATAGCACGCATACACACACACACACACCCTAAATGTAGGACAATCTCTAATTTGATTCTACCCTGCTCCTTTGAGACGTAATTAAAGCATTAAAAAGCTTTGTGCGCTGGTGAGGCAATTGAGACAGTCTTCAGCGAATAAATGGGATTCATCGTTTCAGGAAATTGCTGCCCCACCCCCTATCCCCCACCCAAAGCCCCCTCATCATCACCCATCCCCCCCCCCCCCCCCTACCCCTCCTGGCCTCATCATCTGGTCCAATCCATGTGAAATCTACTGTGAAACATAATGTCTATTTTAAATAAGAATCAAGCTAAGGCTTTTTCTGCTCCATAGATCAGTCGACAAAGGCGATGGGAAGGGTAAGAGATTAAGGGGGGGGGGGGGCTTGGATTTACACACAACACAACAGTGATTAGATACACCAACATTCATGAATATAGTACATATATCCAGTAGAGTATTTAGAAACACACACACACACACACACACACACATCTAGAGCACATACACAATTACCATACACAGAAAATAACAGCAGGAAACATGGGAAAACATCCTCCTCCTTATAAATCCTGCCTGAGGGTAGCTGCAGTGTGGGGATTGTATTTCCTGGAGCATTGCCTGACTGTTTACATCTCAGTTGGAGTGTGTTTGCTTGTGTGTGTGTGTGTGTTGGGGGCAGGGATGGGGCCTTGGCATTGTAATCACTCACTAATGACTGGATGTTATCTCACTCCCACTTTTAAATGAATGCAGAAGATCTACGCTGACGAGCAGTTGCCCTATTTTTTCCACGCCAGGCTGACGGTTTGCTCCATAGCAACAGTGCCATGGATGCCATTTGAGCCACCATGTCCATCTCAGACACATTATTGTTATTCAAGAGATCACACTGACTGAGAAGAGTGGAAAGCAAAATAATCATGAGTCTTTTTGAGTTGAAATTATAGGGCTAAATTAGAGCCTTGATGTGAGCGCAGTTCGCGTGTCGTTTAGAAAGATTGCTGCTCTCTTTCTGCCGAGAGCAGGTACAGAAGGTGGTATTTCGATGCACTATTGCAAAAATATTTGGAGTAATTCTACACAACTCTGCATTTTCTGAGGCTATTTCCTTTAAAATAAGTAACAACATGAAGCATTCACCCTACCGGAGGGCATAATTTTGCCTGGCTCTGTGTATATGGTGAAGACAACATGTGGGGTATGTGTTTAACATGTAGGCAAAGCTCTCAGCAAAAATCCATCATGACATGATTCACTGAGCCAGACGTTAAGCCTTTTGCTAATACACCAGCAGCAAACAAGATCACATCTCCATCTAAGAATAGCTCTGACCAAACAATTCCATCTAAATATCCCAGATTAGTGTTTGGAATAAAGCGTATGTGCGCAGTGATCTGAGAGAGGGACAGGGCTAACTGGCCCCCATCCAAGCCAACTCTGTCTGGGCCAAGTGCGCCTTGCTATGTGAGCTGCTCACTGTGTGTGTGTGTGTGTGTGTGTGTGTGTGTGTGTGTGTGTGTGTGTGTGTGTGTGTGTGTGTGTGTGTGTGTGTGTGTGTGTTGTTAGCGTGTGCGCGTGTGTGTGTGTGTGTGTGTGTGGAGGCTGAGGAATAGGACTGTGTCTTCAGCCGCTCTGGACAGAGGCTTTAGAGCGCGGGGAGAGTCTAATCCTGTTTGGGCCAGGAATTTGATTTTGATTATTATCTCTCACAAACCAAGCCATGGCTTACCCCCATTTCTACAGCATTATCCCCACAACACACACACACACACATCTCCCCCTTGCAGCCCAACAGATTTGACCTCGTTAAGACGCTTTAAAGGGGATTATTCTACTTTTATCACTTCGAGTGAAGTGCCCTTGCAAACATAGGCTTGGCATGGCTTGGCCTCCCTGCCCACTCTGCAGAACTGTCTCGACCCGCTGTGTAAGGCCTCAGGCCGTTCAAGCGCGCAGTAGAAACACACACAAACATGACACTTAAGGCACACTGCCCTGCTCGCACAAAAATGTAGTGAACTTTACCCACAAACACGCACATGTATGTATGTACACAAACATAGCAGAAACAAGGTGGGGGTAGGGGCGCGCACACACACACAAAGGAAAATTGTGCAGAGATTGCAAAGCCAAGGGAAATGGGCAATTTGTCAAGAGTGGGGAAAGTGGTGAGGCCGACAGGGCTGTGGGTTTGGAGACCATGGCTGAGATTAAAGCCAGCCTCGCAGAAGGGGGGACTCTAAGATTACACCCAGTACGGTTGTGGAGATGATTGATGCCTGCTTGTAAAAAGCAAGGTTATTACTTACAACAGCCGGCGGAACAGGGACGACGTGGAGGGAAGGAAGGAAGATTAGTCCCAAAGTTTGCAACAAATAAGTGGACAATGAAAGCAGAAAGCAGGAGTGCCAACATGTGGCTGACACGAGGGAAACCTCAGTTTCATCTGAAGTGCACTAAAGTTCTAGTCTCTGTTCATCTTAAAAGTTTTTCAAAAAGGTAGAGCAATTCCGTTCCTTGAGTCTAATCCATGGCCATCTAATCTTGACATTATGCTTTATTATAGTATAAGGTCAGCACGTTTAGCGGCACGTTCACACAGGCAGCAGCACAGTGAGAATAAAACACTCCTCATTCATTTCAATCACACTGTGTTAATTGTGTGTTAAGGCTTTAGTAGTGTATGTCCAACTACATTCTTTCCAATGGTCAAACAGCATCTGTAGAATCCCGACATATTTTCTATGTTTTCAACTGAGCAAATGTGCTTTACACTTTTCATAACTTTGTATAAAACATCAATCCAACAAGTGTATCCAATTCACTCAGCAATTGGCTAGCAGTGCAGGGGGTCCCAAAGTACGGATTTTTAAGTTTTCTCAGTATTCTTTACACAACTTCTTTCGTCACTTTTTCTTTGTAAAAACAACTAACGAATACCAATGCCTTCACAAATAAGAAAGCTCCAAAGTGAGTGCAGTTATTCACATATTTCATTTATTAATCACATCAACCCTTTTCTATTACAGCAGTCTTTACCCCCTCCTACAAGTGTTGCCCTTTGTAACTACTATAAAGAAAATGTTTTTGCAAAAAACGCAATGCCTTGACATCTGACAACAGCCTAGTGCATTGGCTAAATACATGCAGGTACACATTTGTGGTAGAATATTTAGTAACGTGCACACTTAACATCGCTTTGTAGTGTTTTATTGTTTGATAATCCTTGAAACTAAACAATAATCAATATCATTATAACAGATTTATTTGGGCTAGGTGAGCGTCTATTGGAGAATGAAAGTGTAAGAAATCAAAATGACTTGCAGGGGGACTGAAGGCTGAAGAAGGGACTCGGCCCGGTAACATGATCTCTGACCATTGAGCTAACCAGCGGCCCAATAATAAGCATTTATTATTAGGCATGAGAATGGTGGCAGACTGGTGGACTAGCGGGGCCCTGACGTCACAGCAGGGTGGTGAAAACACCTGCTAACATGAATTCTAAACACAAAAGAAAACCAGTCCTGTCTAATACAGGAAGTCTGTCTTCACCACATTCCCCCCTCCTGAACGAGGGAGGTTTGCATTGCCTTGCTGTGAGTCCTTGTGGTGCCTGAATGAGGTCTTGGTGGCGATGAGGTGCCATATTGTTCCAGCCTGGAAATTCCTGCTCTCAGGCACACAAACAGAGCAGCTAATTCTCTTGTCTGAACTGGTGCAGTGCTTCGAGTTTTGGCAGGTCTAGGGGCCCTGGCCGGGGCGGGCCAATCCGGCGGCCCCCCGTCGAGCCGCTTTGTTCCAAACCATCGCACCGTTCTGCTCTGAGGAAAGGCCGCCCCGCTCCACCACCACCTCCCACACACTCCTCGTGGGGAGGCACTGCTGAATACTGATGCATCCACTCCAATCCACACACCCCCCTTCTTCACTCCCACACAAACCAACTGATGAGCTCTCAACTGCGTGTAAGAACGTGCACATACATTTTTTTCTTCTTTTCTTCAAGCATCTTTCTGAATTCAACACACTCAGATACTGCACATGCACACGTTCATAAATGACACACACACACACACACACACACACACACACACACACACACACACACACACACACACACACACACACACACACACACACACACACACACACACACACACACACACACACACACACACACACACACACACACACACACACACACACACAGGATTTGAGAAATCCAAAAAACATGGTAAGACTCAGTTGACATCTGGTAATATTTATATTCATGTTCTTTCTGGTGAATTTTCAGCGATTCTTTAGGCAAGGCAAATCGGCCCAGGAAGAAAAAGAAGCACGGATACAACTTGCAAATCTACTTTTAGAGAGAAGTTCCTAATTACATACATGTTAACACTTATTTTACAGGTAAAAGTTATGTAAAATCCTTCAGTGTTTTCTATCGCCTTGATTCAGTTTTTTCATGTCTGATGTGAACCCCAAAGAGATGTTCAAAAATGTTTTTGCTTTAGCTGTAATTGTACTAATGTGAACACCTAAACCTGTATCATATGTATTGGCGGCACCAATAACAAAATGCTCTTCAAAGAGAAAGCATCTTAAAAGCTTTCATATAAAATGTTAAAAAAAAGGCATCTCAGATCCAAATCCAGGAATCATCCCTGGCCAACACAATCACTTCCTCGTGCTTGCTTTGTTTACAACTTATTGCAATTTGGAAGGGGAAAGGTTGACAGTTGACATCCTTTTTGGATTATATCCAACACTTTGACGGTAAGCTGAGTATTGTAGTAGTGCATAAAAAAGCCTTTAATTGAAAGCTAGAATTTAGGCAATTTTTCCCTCAGGTCTTCTGTATAAAGCAGGCCAATAAATATCAGTAATCATTTTAAATTAAAATTGACGAGTCATCTGATCAAACCGTTTAGCTGATACTGATCTGTGGCCGGGGGTATAAGTCAGAGTGAACGTGTATTCAAATGTATCTTCTCTGCCTACTTCAGTCCAAATCAGTGTGTGTGTGTGTGTTTAAGAAAAGAATGGCTGCACCAATACACACCCCTCCCTTTCAACCTACCCCAAAGCATTTTGACAATCATCAACTGTGGCCCTTCACAAAAATCAACATCACCTGTGACCCATGGCCTCCACTCGGCCATTCTAAAGCAGGGCCTCCTGCAGGGTTCGGGCGGGGGGGCGGTGTTCGGGGGGCTCCGCGGGGCTCTGTTTGTCATGCTAATCAGCTGGCCTAACCTTAACGACCCAGACATCTGCTGGTCTGCGTGTGTCAAGCCCCACATTCAATTTGTTCCCCAGATACAAAAAGTAGATAAGACCCTTGAGGCTGGTAAGAATGTGTGTGTGTGTGTGTGTGTGTGCGTGTGCGTGTGTGTCATTGCTGTTGATGGGTGGAAGAGAAAAATCCCTCTATTTTCATGCATGTACTAGGGCAATTATTGCCAGCAGAGAAAAGAGAGCTAAAGTGTGTTCAATGCTAAATTCTGTGTGTATGCGTGTGCACGCTTCAGTGTCTAGTACCCCCTGCCATCCAACACACACACAGGAACACGTGTGTGTGTGTGTGTGTGTGTGTGTGTGTGTGTGTGTGTGTGTGTGTGTGTGTGTGCAGCAGAGCGACAGAGAAGGGGTGGGGGGAGTTTGTTTAATGGGCGAGACAGGGGACCATGGGGATTAAGCTCCCCCCAGCTGGAGGCTTTAGAGGAAAGGCTGGGGGCTGTCCTGTTAATTCAAGTGGGCTTAATAATGCCTGTGCCCCCTCTGCCCCTGACCCTCCCACCACTACATCAGATCTGGGAGGAAACGCATGATAAAGGGAGACAAGCAGGAGGAGGGGAAGGAGGAGGGAGTGTGTCAGTGCGTACAACCTGTGGCCATCTCTACACTGGAGCATGGGCTCAGGGGACTGCAGAGAGATTTCGCCTCCATATTACTTCGCTGCTCTCCGGCTTTGGCAACGGGCCTTTCTGTTGCTCCACTTTCACACCACAGCCAGCTTTGTTGGAGCTGCATTAGGATTAATCAACACCCAAAACAATATGGCAAATGCTATCAACTGGGTCAAGCACTGTGCCACTATCAAATTAGGCTTTTTCCTATTAAACCAATGAACTGTGCCCAGAACAGTGGATTAGAAATGCAGTCTTTGACTTTAAAAGCTAGATGAATCCTCCCTAAACCTGGGTCTACTTTGTGTCTAAAGGGACAACTATCTGACATAAGCAAAACCAATGCAATGTTTCTATATCCTGGCAAATCTATTAAAAAGGGAAGCACCTCCACTAGGAATGACTAACGCCTGAGCACACAATATCTACCCAAAGAACAAAAATGTCAAACTGTGGATGACGGAGATTAACCCGTAAAGAGCATCTGTAAAGAAAGCTAATGGGAAAGAATGACCCGGGTGTTAAGGCCCGGACACACCAATCTGAGTAGGGCGTGTCGATGCTCATCGTCGGCCTGACGCCCATCGACGGCCAAAATCGGCTTGGTGTGTCCGGGCCTTTAGACAGGAACATCTCTCTTGTTTCTAAGTAAGCATCAGCTAAAAGCCATGCATGAGGCTTTTTATATTACACTTTAATTTACAAAAAAAATAGCTTTGAGTATCCAAGCAAGGCAAACATCTTCAATCAGCTTCTCTAAAACCCCCATGAAAAGCCTATACATAATTGTAATGCAGTTATGACCACGCATCACCACCGTTGCCAAATCCTCTGCTGCTTTAAACCCTCACACGAGAGGATCCTTGATTGTGCCTTCCATGGTGGGAATGTAGCGCTTTTGTTCACATCACACTGAATTTTAACGCTAATGGTTCTGCAGAGAGAACAAAGGAAAAGAGAAGCAAAGCATATTTGGTGCTGACCGAGTCATTTTGAGAGATCCATCATCTGTCATTATGAGACAGTGCTGTTACTCTCATCCTCCAGCTCCTTATCTTTGACACTCATATCTATATGAGTGTCACATATTCTCCCCATCCTCAGGCCCCTGTGACAGGAGCAGCTGAGGAGGAGGAAGAGGATTGAAGAAGAAGACGTGTGTGTACTGTATATTTATGTTTTAAGCCAGAGGAGAGGGTGGGGGGGGTCGACACACAGGTGTATTTGTGGAAATGGCTTGTTGTAGCAGGTTAAGGCTGAAGCAGCTGCAGAACGAGGGAAGGGACATCCTAAATTCCCAAACCCCATATTTAATCCTGTGTGCCGGGTCTTAATGCCCCAATCAAGCAGCATAAGGGCACTCAATTGGATTAGAAAAATAAACTGCTATCAGAAAGGCAGGCAGGCGGCATGGAGGGGCCCAGCTGCTCTCACCTTGGAGAAGGTGAGTGATTTCTCACCCCATCAGGAGGTGCCTCACCCAGAGGAAGGAGGGTGGTAAAAACAGGGCTCTTAAGTGACATTTCGTCTCAGTAATTTGCCCAAATTAAGTGCAGCAATATATTATCTCAAAAATAATTATGCTTATCCTTCCTTTTTTTAAATTGAACAGAATATTACAAATATGGCCGCAGTTCTGTTTTTACAGCCTAACTCGAAAAGCAAAAATAACAAGACTAACTCCACTCCTTAATTGGGCTTGTCAACTAGCCAGAAGCTTGCTCGTCATACCTTTTTCTACCAAAATGATTCCATATATGGAAGTCTTTTTTATATAAATGTGTTTTGACTTTTGAGTTGTATGATGAAAAGGAAACAATAGAGTCCTCAAAGTATTTTGCACCCTAACTATGTTTTCCCTTTACAGCGGAAAAAGTGGCTTTTTATGTGAAACAAAAAAGGACTTCTTTGATTGAAGATATGTTTACAAACAAAAAGCACAGTAGGTTTTTTGATTTTCCGTTTGAATTGTTCCTTTAAAAACACAAACAAAAATCCTCTTAGATCATCAATTTCAGAACACTTAAGTTAAACTCAGTAGGATGAGCAGCTTATACAGGATTTCACTTATCTGACAAGCCAGGCCAGAGGTTCACAAATCCTCACGTCCTGCTGTCTGAAACACACATGAGCTGACTCCCATCAGCAGCAGCAGCAGCAGCACAATCAGACTGCCACACACACTGGCTGCCAAAGGGCAAACACATTCACAAAGACTTTCAGGTTCTAGCTCCAGTAAACAGCTCTTCTGCTTTGAGTAGTAGAATAACTAGCGGTGGAGACAAGACGTTGCCATGGAGAAGCAGTGGGCACAGTCCCTGGCGACATAAAATACTTTATGCTGTTGTGTTTACCTGCGCTGTACTGACACGCACACCTTTGTTAGATTCGCCCTGGCAAAGGAAAGGTGAAATGGCAGCCAAAACCAGAAGGTGAAAATACAGGCTAGTCACTACATGTGGGTTCCGTTTGGCACAGTAAGAAACCAATTAAGTCGACTTATTCATTGCATTTTAAGTGCCGAAAAAAAATCCGCCAAATGTTTTGCTAGGCGATTAATCCAAGAAAGAAAAATCTAAAAATGTGTTGGTCAAAGCTTCTCAAATGCAATCATTTTATGCTTTTTGTTGCAGTACCAGATTATAAAAAAAGGAGTATTCTAGGGTGTTTTTATTTAAAATGAAGGCGCCTTCAACTGTTTTATGGCATATTTATAAAAAACCCCCCCGATTAATCCATTAAATAAGAAAATAGTCAAGTAAACATCAGACAACGTAACACATATAGGGTTTTCAGTAACCAAGGCTAAAAAGCGAAGATTAATGTCGTCACGAAACTCACTTCGTGATAATCTTCATAGGTCTTGCTTGTTTGCCATTAGTCTGCACAGCATAAAGAAATGTTGCGTCTTGCAAAAACACTGTTAATTATTGCTAAACGATATTACTTGCGATAACCTGATATAAAAAGTGCACTTTCTGTGAATTCCAGCAAATTGCTAATTGAATTATAGAAATAAAAAAGGAGATTATTCCCATCATTCTTTTACTAAAAAACGTTTTATTCTCTCATACAAACTAAACTACTGAATTGCCGAAATAATAAGTTCTGCAAAGTTGTAATGACAGAAATACTTGCATATTTCCACAGTGACAAGTAACACAATTCAGGAAGTCACTTAACATAAATGTTTGACCAATGGGCTGAGAGCCCTCATCCCTGATGAATACATGCCCTGGACTGAGTCTCTGTTACCATGGAAACTTGAGATTTAGGGGGAACAGAGGAGATGTGAGCCTTTTACAAATCATACAAAAATAGTGTACAATGAATTGTGAGTGGTTGACAACACCACTATATTTTTGCTGCACCTACACCCCAAGACATTAAACATACATTATGGCACTTTTTTCAGAATGCAGCCCATTGAAAATGCACTGACACAAGGGTGAACACATCTTATAGTTGTGAAATGTGACAGCACTTATTAGATTTGTAGGATTTTTACAGGAGTCCATTATCTGGGGAACAGTTAATGGACTCCAGTTTAAATCCCGAATACAAAATGTTTTAGTACTTTGCACTATTGTAATGTAAATTACCCAATGTCTATACTGTAATATATTTCCATTTGAGTATTGTGAATATGTATACATTTGCTGTTAATATTATTTGTTATTATTTATGTATTTATTTTATCTTTAACTCACGTGCAATGCTTCACAACACTGCTGCTGTGACAAAAATAATTTCCCAATTAGGGATGAATAAAAGTATCAATCTTTTCTCTACCATTATGTTTCTATTTTATAATGCCAAATTATACCTCTTCTGTAAAATGTACCAGAATTAAATAATGCAATGATTACTGCCCAAAACTTTGTTCCTTATCATAACTCTTTACATTATATTACCTGCAAAAAAACAAGTTGCATACATACTTTCACCTAATAACTACCCTGCTACTGTAGATTCTATATTTCTGCAAAAAATGTCAAATTGAAAACCACTTACTGAGTGTCTTGATTGTGGAAACATCATGTCAATTCCTTGTTGTAGCTCTCCTTCCCAAACACCAATCAACTGAGTGCGTTGTGTTTATATTTCTCCTTGCGTTGGTCCTTTGTCCAAAGCTAGCCCTGCCTGCCTCGCACAGGAGCTGTCCAGCGTTAGCAAAGGATGCTAACGGTAGCTAGCGACCCCCCTAAAAAAATAATTAAGCCGAATATAAGTAATTCACGTCGAAGTAAAAGAGTCCTTGTCTGGTTGGTGCTAGACCATTCAGTTGCACTTGTCCCAACACCGTGTTTAATGTGTCAGACAACAGGAACCGTACCAGCAGATTTTAGCTAAAGCTAGCTAATTCTTCAAAAGCTGTCAGTCAAAATGATCCATCGCAGTTGAAAGCTTTCCGCGTTTAACGCTCGAGCGGCAGCGACAACGCGTGTAAATATAAAAAAAACGTTACGCAAACCGTTTATGGGTTTAAGCTAGGGAAACACGGAGGATAACGGTGTCTTCCTTTTTCTTGTGGCGGTCCTTCAAAGCTGCTCAGGTCTCTTGTTTTCAGCTACGACTGTGCTGATGAAAAAGTAAAGAGGAGGAGTAGAAAAAAAACGGTCTAATTCTCAGAAATAACAAAATGTCTGCGGGTTCGTTTAAGTTGAACCGTCCAACGGCTACAAAGAAGTCGTGCGAGTGGTGGAAAATGGAAATCAGTGTCGTCGTAAAGACTGTTAATTAACTTTAAATTAAAACGACACAAAGCTGGAGATAAACTCAGAACGTTTATCCGTGGAGAGTCGTGGAGGAACGAGTGGATTCTTCAGTGGTGGTGAAGCTACAAAGTCAGTCCATTCCTGGAGCTGGTGGGTAGAGCTGAGAACGCCCCACACAGAACCACCTCGGATAGATCGGCGGGGGGCCGCGGATCTACACGCCGCAGATCTAGCTCCTCAGCCGGCTGATGTCTGGGCAAATAGCGCCTCATGTGGACAAGTCCCCGCACCGTCACTGCATGATGATTTAATAATAATAATACTACTACTTTCAAATGTCATGGCTTTTATTGTCATGTGTGCATAGCTGTAGTGTAGTTATGACAATTAAAATATTAGGCCACAGGCTCCTCCAACAGTGCAACACAATAAAACAGATAAAATAGCACAAGTAAATAAAATAGAAATATAATATTATAGATAATAATAAAATATTATAGACACTGTGCAGAATAGTATACAGTAATTGGAATATTAATATATATATATATATATATATATATATATATATATATATATATATATATATATAGTGAGTTGCAAACAGATGAATGTTATGTATGTTCTTTCAAAAGGTCAGGTGTTTAACAGTCGTATGGCCTGTGGGATGAAACTACTACTACTAATAATACTACTAATGTTAATACTACTAATAATGATATATAATAAATACAAATAAGGACTACATATGTCCACGAAAAAACCCAGGAAGTACACATCAAATCCCTCTATTTCTACATGTCTCTATCTATTCACATTTTAATATATTCTCCCATATTCATATTTATTCAGGATTTCATGTATAATTGAAAATCAGAAAGACTGAATTGGTACTTTATCGTTACAGTTGCTCCATTTTATAATAACAAAACATTAAAGTTGGAGAGAAGTAAAAGTAATTGATGTACTTAATATAAATAAACTGTATAATACAACGTGTATATTACAATAAAGTAGTACATTTCATTATATTAAAGCTGAAAATGGTTCATATGGTTAAGTCCTTACCGAAAAGTATTATTAAGATACACAATATTGCATGACAAAATGCAGTTGAAGCTCAGTCCATAATGCTACACACTAAAAATATTAAATTAATATTAATTACAAATATTATTCCATCATTATAACTTTTACTATCAGTTCATTGCACCTTATACTAGGCCTATATATTATACCTCATACTAGTATAACATTGCATACTATGTGAAGATGTTATACCGTCTTACCTCATAAAAAAAACAAAAAGTTTCTATTTTGCTAGATCAATACAGATTAGTATCATATTCATAACTAAATCAGTTTTATTCTGGCACATATAGACTGGCTGCTTTAAATTCAACATGTATCCTTATTTCCTAACTTTGCCCTTATAACTACTGTGAAGGAAATAACATTTTTATACTTTAATACTCTGATATACACTTTTTCTAATAGTTGCAACTTACATTTTATTTTAAAAGTTTGAATAATTACTATTTCCCCTCACCAGGTCTCTGAACATTTCTAACATTTCACAAATAAAAGGTGTCCGCCATAATGGTTAAATAAAAATATTTTAAAAAAAGCGTTGATATAAATAATTGTTTAATACCTTAGTTGTTTAACCCTTAGATGCATGAGAGACTGGACCCTACACTCTTCCATAAGTGGGTCAAAAAGGACCCGTATTAGAATAATGTTTTTATGCCATTTTTGTTAAGAAAAATCACTTGTATAATATTTAGTATTATATTTTGGTTCACACTAGAAATATTTTATTTTTCACTATTTATAAATTTGACATTTTGAAAAAACACTTTTTCCCATAGGATTCCATAGAAAATGCATGCGGGTAATTTTTGACCCACTTATGGAAGCTTGGGCTAGTAATACAAAAACTACAATTTCCAAAAATGTAAATAAAAATTTTGAATGGCATGATATCCAAAACATGTTTTTTGAGGAATAGCTGGAATATGAAATGATAAAAAAAATGTAATTTCAAAGATACTTCCAGAAAACCACCTCAAAAAGACCCACTTATGCATCCAAGGGTTTTAAGAGAAGAAATACTAAACCATTGGATTATATTATTTTCGGTATCAGACTTGAATAGTTTGAAAGTGGTATTATCCTTTAATCACAACACAAACAGAATGCAAATAATAAAGTACAAGGATGCAATAAGAGAGTATAGGAACATATTTTATTCCAATTTAAAACATTTAAAGGAGAAGGCTATGAAAATCATTTTCATGTTTGAATGAGGTTCAGGCAACAGTGGTTGAAATGAAACATACAAAAGAGAAATATGGCTAAAATACTGTAAATCAATAACCATTAAAGACCCTTTTTCATGAGGGCGTTGCATGAATACAGTATCTCACCCCCCCCCCCCCCCAACCTGACAAACACATGCAGTAAAATGACATTTATCTTAAAAACAGCAGTTCATCATTAATCTTAAATATAGAATAAAATTGTCCTTTTTTTTGTTTGTTAATTAATCACATGTGTTTATTTGTTTTAAAAACTGGACCAGGAAATTCACCGGCCCTTTGATTTTTCACAACATTGGCACTTGTCAAGAGTCTGGCTTTACAAAGAAAGGGGATTGGCACACTCATTGTACATAATTTACATTTGGTATACTTAAAAAAAAGAAAAGAGAAAGAAGAAAAAAAAAAAATCAAACAAAAACACATTACTTTCAATTTGTACACCACTACACAAAGTTTATGTTTTACTCTTTTAAAAAAGTCTGTCATCTTAAGTGGTCCTAAATACACGTGTTAAGGTGTGTCGACCTCACAAAAGAAACAAAAAGATGCAAAGATAGCTTTTTAATATCACCGTATGTCCATCCCTCGAATCAGAATGGATCTCAAGCTTAAGCAATAGCCATCAAAAGTGTACACATACATACACACACACGCACACACGCACACCTCGGAGTACCAACGAGTGCTTTAACGGACGTCTAAGTTGCATGAATGCAGCGGTGCAGCTTCAGTGCCTTCGACCCGGGGAAAGATACACAGTCCAATAAAGTAAATCGGGGAAAGAGAGCGGAGAATGGCGGACATGTAAACACAGTATTCATTCTACCGATTACAACCACCAACATATTACATAATGGTCATTTCAGTACCTTCACATGGCAAGTCTTTCAATAAATACAGTAATACTGAGGCTTAACACACAAGCTTCATTTGGAAAAGAAAAGACACCAAAAAGGTAAAAGTCAATTAGGAATATTTCGCATCTTTTCTGTGTCGGATGTTGTTTGGCACTCTGTGTACTACTTACATTTCATAAAAACCTTCTAAATAACACACAACCGGGATGCAACTAGAGATCATTTTTATTTCCCTCGATTAATCAATTAGTTGTTTTGTTTTTTTAAATGTCAGAAAAGGGCGAAAAATGTTTCCTGATGCCTGCGATTACCTCCTCAAATGTTTTGCTTTATCCACAACTCAAACAAATTCAAATGTTACGTCATAGAGAAGTAAATAAATCACAAGATGTTAACATTTAAGACTTTTTGTGTAAAAAAACAACTCCAACAGACTCCTCAATTATCAAAATAGTTATCTCGTTGCTAAATAATGATTAAAGTTTGCTGAATTAATGCAGATTAAAGCAAATCAGTGGAAGTCAATGGAAAGGATTTCAAATTAACGACCCAGCTCTGCTCGTATCACTGGTCGAGTAAAAATGTGACGTTTGTCTTTGTCTGTCCTTAAGGTTATTAAAACTGATGCAACAAGGTTTTTTTTAAAAGAGTACGACATCCTGCCAACACTGGTCCCCGTAGTGGTCACCTTCACTTTGTTAATCGCTCTCATAGCAGTCCATTCAAATCCATTTGTTGCAACACACACACACACACACACACACGCACGCACACACACAAACACACACACACGCACGCACGTCCTCCCAGCAGTGAAGCAAAACACAATACTCCTTTCCAAACTCAGCTGGTTTAATCCACTGACAAACATGCACAAGCTCTTCATTTCAAACAAAAGTGACACCCACAGGATGACTGTCAGCGAGGAAGTGTACGAAGCGTCAACCTGGACTAGAAGGCGTTTAAATGTCGGCTGAAGCACCGAAGATTAACCCACTACAAATACAAGATGGAAAAACAAGATCTCATCAGAAATTCACGTCAAAGTCAGAAACCTCTCCAACATTTTTTTTCAACTCATAGAATGGCACTTAGCATAAACATCCCTTCTTCATTAATGTGTCTGAGAAAGATTTAACAACATAATTTACACATGTGCACCAGAGAAGATCCCTCTCACTGGGTGCACGGGACTACAAATCCTAAGCAATACACAGGGCGAGTGAATGTCTCTAGAACTTTTCAGATCATACTACCTTTTGGTTGAAAATACGATTTATATTAATTTGTAAACCTTTTGGCAAACAATTTAAGATACAGAGAGGGAGGGTACGGATGGATCTGTAATCCAAAAAAAACCCACTGCCCTTCAACCAATGCGAAACACTAGAAATTAGAAGACATGCCACATAGTGGAAAAATATTAGAAAGCCAAGAAAATCAGCACATAATCCATGTAAGTGTAAGAGGATGGTTAGATTCGGCATGACGCTATAAAATGTGCTATTGCACCTTGGGAAACCCTACTTCTTCTCCTCTAGATAGGCCTGAAGATAGCAAATAAAGGACTGCTGCACCCCCCCCCCCCCCACCCCCCACACTCTCCTTCAATGAACCTGAACACACTCTTGATTTAAAGCCCCCTCGTTAATTAATTAATTGCACCTTTTGCTCTATGCCGTCCATAAGAGTCCTTTCATTTCTACCAAAGCTGCTAGTAGTAGCCCTTGTGATGAAAAAGTTATGAAAACTTACCTGAATTACATCGTGAAGACAAAACATAGCCATCTAACAGCTGAATGGAAATATTAGAACAACGACCAGGCAAGAGACACAACATGGGATTGGAACCAATAAGCCAAAACACATATCCGTAAGAATTACCAAAAAACAAAAGCAAGCATCTTCGACAGTAAATATCCAACCACTACGTTTTTAATCTTTCTTTTTCCTATTTGCATAAAGCACAAGCCCGACATGGAAACAGTGTTTTCTTTTCCCCATTGTCAAGCGTTTCAAAACAGAACTGCAACAACTGAATATATGAAGTATCGTTATAAAGATAGAACACTTGTCCATAAAATCGTTTTTTTTTACAGCAGTATAAAATCTCCTCCCGTCTCCTTGGTTGGAAAAAGCTGAAACTAGGGAGGAAGTCTCACTGACTGTACCGACAACACTTAGATCTGATAAATTAGACGTACAAAAAAAAAGAACTATTTACTCTCTTGCTATCCGTTATCAAATGTTGGCTGAATAATATGGCAAAAGAAAGAGTTGATTCGGGAGAAAAAGCATTATCAAGACCAACTGGTGATTTAAGCTAAGTGTCAGCGCGTCGTCTCCTCGACAACAGACTATTGCACTGCTCCAATCTGGTGTCATCACTCGCTCGTTGTGCACAGGAAGATTATTCTCACCTTCAAAAAAGGGAACATAGAAAATAAATTACAGTACTAATACATTTGTGATTCAGACAACAGTCGACGTAAAAAAATGCCACACAAAGTGAGCCGTTATGCCATCTACATATTCATTATTCAAGCACTTCATTTTGGCAATACCAGTTTCCAAATTGTGTTAGCATCTGAGCCGCGTAAAGGACCAACGGGATACTGGCAAATATATTTACAGAAACAAAAAGGAGGTGTTTGTAATTTGTCAATGTGATGATGATATACAGTATGTGAAAGCCAGTAGTGTTGTCTCTTAATTCTGTGTGTCGTAATGCATGTTTGAAACGAGGGGAATGGAGTATATCTTCGAGTAGTCATCTTCAATTTAAATGGAATTGCAGAAAAAGCAGATATATGATCGCTAAGAAGAAGCTGAAAAAGTGTACAGAGAATCGTCTCTGTGCAGCCCTCACTCTGTGTGAGCAGCATGACAACTTTATTTACATTCAACAGAGCTTCTGTGCTCTGATTTGGGGCAAAAAAGGAAAGAAAACAAGACCCGGGAAAAGCGAGTACCTCACTGCCCCCCCCGCACTGCGTGATGATATATTCCTATCATCGTAATTAGTTACCCGGGGTCTGCAGCCGGCCCTCCTCTGTAGTGTATAACATGCACGGGTTAAATAAGAACAAGGGGAGAGAGCCCTTTTCCCATCAAATCTACCCAGAGAAGCCTCGACCCACCTGCGACACACAAGCACTGGTGATAATGTAGTGTAAAAGAAATAGTGTGAGCCGTGTCCAGGAGAACCCCTAGAAAAGGGGACAAATGGGAGAGTTGTATTTGGGTTTTGTAAAAGCGGAACCACAACACAGATACAAAAATGTGAAAGTAAGGACAGGACATATGTAGTGTTGGTCTGCTAAGAGTGAAGTGTGTTTCATGCAGATGTGTGTGTCTGTAGAAGTGGACTCTGCATTGTGTATGTGGGGGGGGGGCTGCAGGTCACTCTCTCTCTCTCTCTCTCCTCTCTCTCTTTCGCTCTCCCTCTCTCCTCACACCAGGTTGTATTCTTTGAGGTTGAGCTGCAGGATGGTGTCTTTGACGGCGGCGAAGACGAAGCGGATGTTCTCCGTGTCGGTGGCGCAGGTGAAGTGGGAGTAGATGATCTTGTCGCTGTCGGGGTTCAAGTCCACAAACATCTTCAGGATGAACTCCCGGCCCGCCTGGGCGTCCCGCTGAGGACCTGGAGGAGGAGACGGGGCATTGTTTTTAGCTTCTAGTGAGCGGCACGTCAGCATAATAAGATAAGATACAACTTTATTAATCCTGAAGGAAATGCAGGTGTCAGAGCAGCAACAGCAATACAAGTGAAACACAGGAGAGGACAGAGAGGAGTAAATATAACAACAATAGGATTTATTCATTTAGAATATATTATAAAGTCACTTTAACAGAACTAGCCTGAGCCACATCATTCATATGTTAGAGGTCCAGTTATAGGCGACAGTTTGCCTGCTCTACTCTAACAGTGTTAAGATCATAAACATTTTCTCTGTCTCTGTCGACAACAAACTCTCCCTTACCCCTGTACTGTGGACCTTTGCACATTCCTCTGACAATTTGGCACATTTCTAAACAATGCTTCCAAGTCTAATCAGATATACTGGACATATTTTTCACAGTAACTTACCAATTATTTGTGTATTTTCTAAAAATTGTAAATGTAAATGTTTTGTTTATTTTAGGTCACATTCACACCAGCCTTGTTTAGTCCGGTTGAATCGAACCCTGGTGCGTTTAGCCGCTTGGTGCGGTTCGTTTGGGTCGGTGTGAACACAGTCCGAGACCTCTGAAGTGAACTGAACAACCGGACTCTGGTTCGCCTAAAACAGGTGGTCTCGGACCGCTTGCTAGTCAACTCTGGAGCGGTTCATCGCTGGTGTGAACGCAGTCCGCACCAAAACATAGTTAGCTTAGTATTTACGTGTCACAAAAACGCGGGTGTCTTCAGAATAAAGTAAAAACAACTATCAAACTAAAAACTATACATAAAAGTCAGAGCCACCTGCCGTCGGTGAAACCCCCTCCTTACTGCAGAACGTCTCATTATATGTGTCATAATGTTTTGTATCGCACGTTGTCTGATTATATAACCATATGCGCCGTTGCTGTTGATATGCTCTCCAGATTAACAGCAGCATGAGAATAACCTGCCGACGCTCCATGGCGGAGGCTCCGGGATTTGCGTTTTTACCCCCGTAATGTCTGACCAATTGTTGAACAGCGTTTCCGAGCACATGACTTGTTTGTTTGTAGCCTTTATTTAGCCAGGTAAAATCCCATTGAGATCAACAATGTTTTTTTCAAAGGAGACCTGCAGCACATCGGTTACACATAAAAACAACAGAAAACAAAAAGGACATCATACAACATAATTACAGGGGTACAAATTACAAACAGACTTGTGTTTAAAGTTTATAGTCCGATTGAATTTTGACCGTTTGAACGCAAAAAAACCTTCTGAAAAATGAAACAAACTGTCGTCTGGTGCGCACCAGGGAAGCGGGCTATTAGGTGCGAATGCGACATTAATCTCTCAGTTTATTACCTTCTTTTTTTAAATTATACTTTGTTTGTATTTACCAAATATTTGTTATGTTTTTTTCAATGTATCTTTTTCTTCCACTGTCTCCTCTTTTAGAGGTAGAACAAATACTCACCTGTAGCTTGTGTAACTGTCTTTCTTTCTTTTGTTATATTTGATCATACACAGATAAACTACTACAAGTTCAGTTTGCATTGCAGTACAGCCTTATAGCCATAGGGTGTCACTGTTCAATCAGAGATACACATGAAAGGTTTCTGTGTGTAAGTAACTGGTTTGGTTTACATTATGGTAAAGGCTAAAAGACATCCACAGCATTACTGACAGACCCTGACCGAAGGCTGAACTCCTGCCCTGTTTGGATAATTCATGAAATAAATGCTGGAATTAAATTCACTGCTGAAGCTCAGCGAACACACTCCTGCACTACACAACCATTCAGGGACACCATATAACAAGTATGCATTTATTAAAGAAGTCTAATCAATTCTATACATAAATTATATCTAAACTATGCAACACTGACTACGCTTCTAATATAATGTGCAATAATTATTCAAGTATGCTCCACTCACATCACTTTTGCTATTAATACTGCTTTAAACTGTACTTTTCAAGCAATGTTCTTATGCCTTTCAGCATTAAAAACTTAACCACAGCGCCCATTTTCAGCATCACTATAAAAACACTAATGTATTTATTGTATATATTTTAGCATAATGTCCACATTTGTACTCCAACTTCTCTAAGTTTACTTTTAAATGGAGCCACTGTGACATGAATGGGGCGAAGCCTGCGAGCTAGTTCAGGCAGTCAACTCGAGCACTTATGCTGCATTCATACTAGGGCTGAACGATATATCGTGTCATGGCGATAACCGTGATATGCGCATGCGCGATATTCGCATCGCAGGGACGTGCGATTTTATAAATTTTTTATAATATATTTTTTTTCTTTCTTTCATTTTTAGCACGTACGATATTAAGTAGGTACATTAACTCAAACACGTCATGTTACAATTATTTTGCTGCTTGCTACAAAAGGAAAAACTTGCACGGCTCTCATGTCAGGGGTACTTGAGTGAGTGACATGCAGGCTCTGACCACCAATCACAATCATTCTTGATCAGATCACAGCAGGCCCCGCCCCGCTAGTTTGCAGACCATCAAAACACAGGTAAAAAATGAGCGAGGCACAGGAGGACAATACCGGCGAGAATGAAGATTTACTTCCAAAAAGAAAAGCAACATCTGCCATCTGGAACTATTTTGGATACAAAAAGGTTCTTCTCTTCTTCACAGATGAACCCCCTTATTTGAGGGTAAGCAACATGCATTATCATGACATGTTAGATCATGACTTAAGGTATGATGAGTCTACCAGTTAAGATCCAGACCAGTGTTAATTTTGGCAGCTGTTTTTGATTTAGTCTTTAGACGAAAATTGTTATTAGTTTTAGTCACATTTTAGTCATTCCTATCCTTCGTAGTTTTAGTCGACGAAAACTCAAAACGTTTTAGTCAAAATGTGTCTCTATACTCTCTGAACGCTCCGTCCCCGGCAGATCTCTGTGTCCGCTACCGCGTGCATGTTAGGCCCCGCCCCCCGCACACAGAGAGACACAGGGAGATCGCTCTTCTGGAGTAAAGAGAGCGGAAATAATGATATTGCAAGTTAGAAACGTAAGATGCATTTTGACAGACAAGACAGACCCTTGGGGGAAAATACCCTGCATTTTGAATGTCTGATAGTCCACCATTAACACCTTAGTCCCGTCTCGTCTCGTCAACGAAAACTAAATATACATTTCGTCATAGTTTTCGTTATCAAGAATCTATTTTTAGCTCGTCATCGTCTCGTCTTAGTCATGTAAAAAAGGTCGTTGACGAACATTTTTCGTCATAGTTTTCGTTGACGAAATTAACACTGATCCAAACGTCCGTGACTAAAATCCTTCATCCGGTTAAATAGAGTTAAAAAAAACTCAATATATACCGCAGGGGAAAAAAATATATCGCAATGTCATTTTTTTTCAATATCGTACAGCCCTAATTCATACATAACGCCCCTTGCCACTCTACAACCAACCAAACAGAGTCTCCTTAATATGCCGCTCTATCTAACCTGACAGATCTCTCTCTATGCTTTGCTTGCTGCTGATATCGCTGCAGCTACTTCTACGTCGCTGCTGCTTGCCTGCCCCACCACCACCCCAGCTTCCACCCCAGCTTCCACCTGTAGGCTCGGGGGGTTAGTTATTTAATCATCACTCATCGTGTTATGTATATCTGTGGAGTGATGAGGCCCGAGCCTAGACGCCAAACTCAACTATACGCTGCTTCTAATAAACATATTAAAGAAACACGTGAGTTGTCTGACTGAAATGTGATAAAGTATATCTGATTTAAGAGAAGATTGAAAGCAGAAAGAATCTGGTTTTACCATCGAACTCAGGGAAGTAGTCGACCAGGTGCGAGTACATGATCTTCTCCTCCAGCAGGTCCTTCTTGTTGAGGAAGAGGATGACGGAGGAGTTTTGGAACCACGGATATGTGATGATGGTCCTGAACAGAGCTTTACTCTCCTCCATACGATTCTGACAGGGGACAGGGAGGGTGGAGAGGAGAGGGAACATAAACAAAAGGTTAGGAGACACTCCGAACACAAGACTGCTTCAGTTCCAGAGTTTCACTTCAAGCTCATCTTGGCTAAAAGAATTGATAATGATAGCTTCATGTTATCTATAAAAAATATATAAATTAGAGTAACGTTCTTAATTCAATGAATCTCTAACTGTCCCTTTATTGTACGTTATCTCTTATTTGGCAAATATTTTTACCCAAACCATGACTATGAGGAGCTGAGGAGGAAGTTAACGATCATAAGTATAAAACTGTTTCAAAACAAAGAGACTTAAATGTTGTATTCGGAGGATTTTTTTTAATCAAAGTGCTTTTAAAACACTAAACATTTGGTTGCTAATAGTAACGCATTTATGCTGTATGTCATTCAGTTGAATGCAGCATTCAAGGTGAATACAGGGTATTTTGTAGTAACGGATGAGTAACACCAAAAAATGTCAAAACTAAGACTTATTCCCCCAAAGCAAACAGTCTACCAATCCTAAAAAGTGGATCTGGAAGCCTCCTTATGTAAACTACTTAAAGACGAGAGCTGCTGTCTTCTTTCTCTTTCTGAACTGCTGTCGCTGCCAGCATCACTCCCACAGTTTAGTCTCGGCGAGTCTTAATATGATCCTGACCCGATGAAATCACAGATGTTTGAAAACAATCTCGTCAGGCTCGGACTGCTCTGAAGGGTCAAAGTCTCGCCTGTCAACGCGACCGGATAATCTGAGCAGACAGTGACGCCTGAACGCAGCACAGCCTTCGTCTCAGCTCTCTAACATTCAGGAACGGAGCTCAGTTACAGCACCAGTGTGACACAGTGGTGCAGGAATGAGTCCTAAAGCCCTCAAATGAGCACTTCCCTTTACTCGAAGACAATGGTTCTTTGGATGTTTGTTTTTTCAGTTAGAAGACATCAAAAAAGGTCTGCTGTTAACACAATCCTCGTTTTCAGGTTCATATTTGTATTTTGTGCTTCTACCGTTTCCATGCTTTAATTAGACCCTCCAGAAAAACGCGATTCTGCGATCGCAGAATTTACCGCGTAATCAGTAAAATGGCGCAGATTTTTAAAAGGCCGCATAATCCCCGCATTTTTCCACACAAAGTTGAGAAGAAAAAAAGTTAACTCGTCGTGACGTCATCAGCTCGCGCATCACAGAATGTAAACAACACTGTATAGAGTGAACGTGTGGAGCTCACACGATAGAGAAAACACCAAGATGAAAAAATCTAATCCATTTACCGACGAACATTTCTACTAAAGACCGGGCAAAAAGTGGGGGGAAACTATTCTGCACCCCGTGCAACTGTGTGTTGGAGCATAAGAGACAATCGACGGTGGCGACCCACTTTGGGGGGGGAGGGGGGGGGGGTGTGTGTGTGAGATTAAAATAGCCCAATTGCTTTTACAATAAATAAACATTGAATGTGTTTAATTGAATAGTAAAGGGGTTTAACGTTAGTGGCAGGTTGTGTGTGAGAGAGAATAAATAAGACAGCTCAATATTTAAAAAAATTGTTATTATTTTTCCCCGCATTTTTAGCATATTTCGCAACTTCCCGCATATTTCGCAACTTCCCGCAATTTCACCGCGTTTAATCGCATAATCAAGGACTTTTGCCCGCGTTTTTCTGGAGGGTCTATTTAATGTTCAAAAAGCTCTTTATTGTTCTCATACTGCCTGTGCTGCAGCACCTCTTTTCACCCTCTGTCTGAAACCAGAGCCCAGTCTGCTCTGATTGGTTAGCTGGCCAGCTCCGTTGTGATTAGTCAACCACTAAGAGATTTCCCACCTGTAGCTTATCGTGTATAATGTGTTGAAACAATAGCCGATAGAAGCAGGTTACAAAGTGAGTCCAATCAAGGCCAAAAAAAGCCTCTTAAGAGATGTTTATGTGTTGTTCTACAGCATAACGTGTCAGTAAATTACACACTTGTGAAGCTACATGTAATACAAAAATGGCAGTTGCTATGAAGTAGCGAAAGGACAGTACTTAACATCAACACTGTGACATTGGTCTGTTTATCTTAGCAGTGGTGACAAAGTCATGTACCCTGCTGTAGTTTTTGATGGCCTAACATTACCTTTTTGTATTGCATTTGAACATCTTAAAGTTGGTGTTAATATTTGGAGATTATCCTGCTGAATAAAACAATAAGTATCATAGATATTTGTTTGTCTCGATTTCTGCAATTATCCAAAATCCAACAAAAAATCCCATTGGCTTTTTGTCGAGCTCCATGCAGTCCTTTATTACAAGCATCAAAAGCAGATAACGCAGCGACCGGCTAAAATGAAAACATATTTCTGTGCCTGTGTGTACAATAAGGCCTCACGCCTGCGCAGGCCCAGTGCAGATAAAGTACAGTTTGTGTGCATTAACACACTGTTATCAGAGTGGACAAACATTGAGGCGGTGTATAGAGAGCGGCTGGCAGCTGGGTCCGGATTATGAGATGCAGCCGTCATATGACCGGGTCGGAGAAAGGGTTTGTTGTGAGGAGCGGAGGGCAAGCAGGGGCCGAGCACATTAGCTTTATTAGCCGTAATTCTCTCTGAGGGAACACACATAGACAAACTACATATCTGTGGAGTAGAGACATAGAAGGCCTTTCTGTTTTTTCTGAGGGACTAAGAGGAAATTGCCTTTACAATTTAATTGTCCCATGTCATGCTTTTCTGGTTATTACCAGTCCCCTTGTGTGTTATGTAGCTTTTTCCGCATGTAAACGGTCTACAGAGTCACAAACTCTCAAAGTACACCCTGTAGCGAGTAAAACTCTAACACAGAAAAGACCTGTCTGTGCTGCCCCAGAACGCCTTGTCGGGAATTTCTCTTTTTCCATTGTTTACTTCTTGGGTATAGCGACATATTTTGGGTATAGTGACGTAACGTCCGCGGAGCCATTACGTTTGGACCAATCCACGGACACACCATGTATACATATCTTCAGGGGACATTACATTGACTTGCATGCATTTCCTGGAGACTTATCCTAACCTTAACAAACACATGCCTAACCTTAACCAAGTCTTCACCCTAAAATTAATGATTCCCCTCATGGGGACCTCCAATTTGTCCCCATAAGGGAAGCGAGTCCCCACACGTGACTGTGTAAACAGATTTAGGTCCCCACAAGTATAGTGATGCTAGGACACCCACACACACCCACACCCACACACCCACACACACCCACACACACCCCCCCCCCCCCAGGCTGCGGGTGTGTTTCAGGCTGTGTCTCGCATGGTTGTTACATACCACATTGTTCGATGTGCTGTTGCAATACTGGTTTTTTATATGGTCATGCCAATAAAGCTTCTTTAACATGTCACCTAAAAGCTGGGAACAGTACATTGACGTATAATGAGCTTAGAAAATGGATACGGTGAACTTGATAGCAAACTGTTGCTTATTTAAAAATCTATTTACACAGCAAAGATTAGCCTTCATTTGAAGTCGTGTTTCTGGACACCTTCAGAGTAAGTATTTAACCCTGATTAACCAGCATGTTTACTTCTCTTGTAAGTTTCTATCTTTATGGTCTATTGCACTTAATGTAGCTAGTTTCAAGTTTGTACTTTGTTGGTCGAACGCACTTATTGTAAGTCGCTTTGGATAAAAGCGTCAGCTAAATGCAATGTAATGTAGTTTGGATAAAAGTGCAGCTAATTGTAATGTGACTCATAAAAACAATATGCATATTGGCTGGTTTATCCCCAGGAGCCAAAAAATGCTAAAAATTGGCGATAAGCACTTTTTACATTGCCAGTAGACAAGAATCTCTGTTGCTATTTACACTACTGGTCTTTTTCTGGTGTGTCGCATCAGCTAAAACAGACACGCTAAACAGTTTTATGAATTTTATTTAGTTTCTTACAAGCTTGAATAAAAAAAGTGTTTTGCAACGATCAGCAAGGTTAGATTACTGTTTCTGTGAATGGAGTCTTTCAATCAAGCCCGAGTTGTCAAAAAATAATAATGCATTCCTAAAGCAGAGCTGCCAACATTGTGTTATAGAAAGTAGTAGCATGCCGAGCGGAGGAAGGCAATTTTTTTTCCGGCGGGGGGTCCGAGGTCCGCCGAAGCCCCCAGAATGCCCCCTTATTTCATTTTTACTTTACTTATTTCTATTTATCTTTTGTATTCAACTGTTTCTATTTTACTGTAAATTGTATGTATATATAGTTCCCTATTCCTTTTCCTATCACCCTGCTGCTATAACATGTGCAATTCCCTTACAGGATTAATAAAAGTTATCTTATCTTATCTTATCAGAAGCCAGAGACTTTACATGCTCTGAGATGCAATCTAGGTCATATTAGGACATGTTTTTCTGCAAAGTAAATTTTTTGTGTATAATTTCTCCTTTTCCCTGTACTGTTGCACACAATTAAACACCAACATACACAAAAAAATATTTTTATTAACCGAACAGAATTCATCATGAAACAATACTGAACAATAACACATGAAAAACCTGTACACAGCCTTTTTTAGAACAGAGTTCAACTCAAGGGAACCTTTGGCTGTGACATGACCATCTGATCAACCTCTCACTTTAGATGGTCATAGGTTGCTGACTTGGCCTTGGCAAGAGTTGTCTTGGAGTACGCCTGCTTGTAGCAGACAGACCCCTTTGCCACCATGAATTGTTTGTGGGTAATGAGGTTACTCAGGGTCTCCATTCCCATACTAGGTCTGAACTCCGTTCTGTTTTTTGTGACAAGACTGAAGATGCGTTCGCAGTCTGCATTGGAATGGAAGATGCAGAGGATAGCCAGCATTACCTTGCAGAGTAAAGGGTACTTGAGATGGCCATTTCCATCCTTCAGCTGACTCATCAGGTGCCACTGTGTGTCTGGTCTGTCACAGCTGGTGATGCTTTCTGGCAGAGCATCGGTTTGGTAGGTCATGAATTGACCCTCAAGCTTGTCCATCTCCTCAGCATTCATCTTCAAGCAGGGGAATCTGCCTGTGAAGTACCTCACAGAATTGAACTCTGCGCTGTCCCGTGCAGACATGTCAGCCACAGAAGCATTCCGTAACACTGGGTCATCATAGGGAAACTTCTTCACCATGTACTCAACAGCCTTCATGTAGAATGCCCGCACAGCGCTGAAGACCTGGGCCAGCTGCAGCTCCTCAAGCTCAGGGTGATCTGCTATGAAGTCTCTGGTGTTTTGCCCAATGAACAAGGTCTCATTGCTCTTCTGGTTGCTTGGTTCCCTAAATGGTACCTGGTGAACCTTAGCAGCTGCATTAATCACCTGAGGCTTCACAAATCGGTTCAAGAGATTCTTCAGCTGTGTGGTCAAAGTCCTGTGTAGTACTTGTATGCAGGGTTTGTCTAGCTGCAGCAGAGTGTTGGCCTCATCAAATATCGGCAGGACCGCACTCAGAAAGTAGCAGTAAAGATGGAATGTTGGGTCCTGCAGATGTTGACATGCCCTCTGCACTCTCTGTTGTGCCCCTGTCTTGGGCTGAGTGGGTGCAGTGCTAGATGTCTTGGGCTGAGTGGGTGCAGTGCTAGATGTCTTGGGCTGAGTGGGTGCAGTGCTAGATGTCTTGGGCTGAGTGGGTGCAGTGCTAGATGTCTTGGGCTGAGTGGGTGCAGTGCTAGATGTCTTGGGCCGAGTGGGTGCAGCGCTAGATGTGTTGGGCTTTGCCGTTGCAGTCTTGGGCTGTGTGGTTGCAGCTGCTGGTGTTTTCTTTCCCTGACTGAATTTGGCTAGGTTTTGTTGGCGAAAGAGATAGCCTGCCAAATCAAACTGAGAATTGTCCTTGCTGCCGTTACTGTGGGTTGATGTGTCCTTGCTAACACTGTGGGTGGACTTGTCCTTGCTGCTGCTCTGCGTGGACTTGTCCTTGCTAACACTGTGAGTGGTCTTGTCCTTGCTGCTGCTCTGCGTGGTCTTGTCCTTGCTGCTGCTCTGCGTGGATTTGTTCTTGCTGCTGTGCCCAGACTGTTCTGACTCAAAGTATTGCAGCAATGCAGGCCACTGCTGCAACAACCTGGCGATGCATTTATCTAAAGAGAGCCACCTCGTACTTACATGTTTAACAATCTTTCTCATTTCCACTCCACACAGATCCTGAAATTTCTTCAGTCCCTGTTTCCTCTTGCTGGATTTGTCTAGGTAGAAGTATATGTCCACCAGCAGCTCTTCAATGGACACTGGAAGCTGAGCAGCAGCTTTTTCTGCAGCTAGATGAATTAGATGGCACGGGCATCCCAGCACATATACTGCACTGTTTTTTTTGTTGATGTAGCCTGCCGTGCCAGCTTTGAGTCCCTGCATCACCATGGCATTATCTGCCCCAAAACTCATGCAGTTGTCCCAGGATATGCTACGTTTCTCAAGTTCATTGTCAATGAGTTTGAATATGTTCTGCCCAGTAGATGCCTCATGACACTCTGGCAAAGATAGCAGTACTGTCAGAACACGCCCAAGTCCTCGATCAAAGTACTTCACAACAAGAGGATACAGCTTACAGTCTCCATAGTCAGTGCTCCCATCCGTGGCTAGGGAGTATGGAGCTGTCCTCATTGCCTCCGTGATCACAGACGCATCCTCCTTGGCAAGGGCTCCAACAATGGCGCTGCTCTTTGTGCGACCAGACCCATACTTTCCTGCAATTGCAATCACAAAAATATTGAATTGTATTATCATGATTATACTCTAGATTACACAGAATTGCAGAATTACAATCATGATATTAATCCTCTGTAGAGTAAGTTGGCCTAGGCTATTTCTTTTTCACCTTTACATAAAATGAAAAATGTTTATCAGAATGATACAGTATCAGTATAAATTAGCAATCATTAATTTGCAAGATTTAAATCAGATTATCAACCAGGGCAGTACTGTAACTGTTTTATATAGGCTAGTCTGTACAGATTGTAGAGTGTATTGTGACAGTATACAGATATAAATCTATGCCTATGAATGCTTGAGATGAATTGAGGCTATTTGTCATTTGAGCCTTACCAGCGATTTTCGAGTCCGGAAACATCTTTTTCACCAGTGGCCCGATGTGGTCGGCCACCGCGATCGGGATGTTGTGTTCCACCAGAAAGTCCACAGCGAGCACTTCGGCATTTATGACACTGGTGTCACTGTCAACCGTAAAGAAGCCCGCGATGGGCCTTGTAGCTTCCACTGCCGCCTTGTATGACGTGTGTTTAGCAGTCCTGGTGTGCTTTTCAACGTCGTGTCGGCCCCCATGCCTCACGCTAAAATCTGCCTTACACAACATACAGTAAGCGTGGAAGTCGTCCAGCTTCGACCGGGTGATGGTCGGCCATTCTGCGTTATATTCTAGCTTGAAGCGCTGTTCAGAAATTCGCCGCTTTTTCGGCGGAGGACAAGTACGTTCACCATCCATTTTTGATAGACTTCAACTGACAGCTCGCTCCGCGATTTCGCGGGCATAGTGTATTCACGAATTATCATTGGTCCATTAGAAATTAAGATAATAAAAACACAACACATATGTTAAATTATATAATGAAATAAAACAGATATTAATATTTTCTACTTATCTGTGCTATAAATGTAATTTTTGTATGATTCCAATTATCTTAAATAATTTTATAACCAAAATAGCTGAATTTGCTCGTGACCTGTTCAAACCAGTCTATGGTTCAAACAGAGAGGAGACAAGCGGGGTAAGGCAGCAAAGAGCGGCGCCTCACGTCAGATTGAGCAATCCCTCACAAACTGGATTAAACGCATGCCTTTTTCTCTCATTGTCTGTGAAATGTTTGTAGACACTCGTATTATGTCCTTTCTATCCATTGAGTAGGTAATGTATTTTAGGTAGGCCTATGTGTTGTAGTCTTGCTGATCTGACATAAACCCGCGGTGAAAAAGCAGAGGGGAGGCAAACAGTAGGCTATCTCTGTCTCAATGAGGAGGGCGTGCGAAAGCCTGGACACTAGACTCCATTAATCACTTCACGTCCCGATTTACTGAGATCATTGCTTGAGCTAAAATGCTTGTTTCATACGACGGGACAGAAGATAACTCGATCGACCAGTCACAGTGTGATTGTCTATGTTAGACGGCACGCGCCGTTGAATTTAAGAGAAAGGCTAGCGGAGCTAGTGAGAAATTAGCACCTCCTGTATAATGCCTCCCTGCTCTGTAACAAAGATGCTAGTGAGGAAATATCCCCTCCTGTATAATGCCTCCCTGCTCTGTTACAAAGATGCTTGATGGTTTTACCCCGATATATATATGTAACAGTATGTAACCATAATGATTTACCCCGATGAATCTGCCGCAGGTGTTTTAATGTTTAATTACCATATGTAAGGGTTCGTGCACAGAGGGGATTGTCGGGAAAGAGATGGCTGTTTGAGGAAGCTCCCATTTATTAACATTTCAACAAACAAGTTGCATATTTGCATAACGTATTCAAGTGTTAGCATTTATTGCAATAGTAGCTACAGAACATGTACTGTGCTGTGTAAACTGTACTGTATCACATAGTGTTTCAGACACACAAACTTTTCAACTTTCAAAATTAAACGGTGCGCTCCCAGCGCACGTACCGGCAGTGATCTAGAGCAGCGGTTTTCAACCAGTGGTACGGGGACAAACTGTCTCGCTCTCGTAATGTCTGTCTGTCTTGCTCTCGTTCTGTCTCTCGTACCACTCTCGGTTCCACTTTTACTTTTGCGCGCTACCTGTCTCACTCTTTTCCGACCTCCAGCTTTTCCTCCTGGAACCCGCCGCTTAAAGGTGGGGGTCCGCGGACCGGCCATAGAGCCCATAGAGTTAAAGGTGTTGGCCGTTAGCTGTAAAAATCCATAGATTAGCCGCACCGTTACATAAGCCGCAGCGTCGAAAAATGGGAAAAAAGGCGCGGCTTATAGTCCAAAAAGTACGGGTATGTTTTAATATACTCTATTGACTTCACATATTTTTCACATAGGCCTATCTGACTCTGAAAGCCAGCTACGAACCTCACCGCACGGCACTGGTCTACATGAATAGAATTCTTCATCAACAGCGGGAGCCAAAACAGCATAGCATCCTGGTAACAGTAGTGAGGGCATTACAAAAAAGAAGTACAGCCGATCCTATTGGCTCTTTGCCAACGCAAGGGACGAATCATAAAACGGCTTATATGTGAGCTTTAGTGCTGGTTGGATGTCAACACATGCACGAGGCTGCCAGCTCACCGATTCATTTTTCGATTTGTTAGGTAATGCGTAGGATATTCAAGTCAAGCGTAGCGGCGTAATTAGGGCCTGGAAATCGTATCTGCTACGCCAAAATCGTGTATGTTGGCAGCTCTGCTAAAGTCATGTTGATTTTATGCTTATTGCACTAAAGAAAATGTTGCAAAAAACTAATAAAAGTGACATAGTAGATGATTTAGGCTATATCAACCAGTAATGTTTAGACTGGTTTGTTTATTTTTAGAATGTATGTTATGGAAATTGTTTAAGTGAATCTACCTAAGTGTAGTTGATATAATGAAACACAGATTTTTGTGTTCTCACAAACACAAAACAAACCCGGAACTGAGATTTGGAGAATTGTCGGACCCCTCAAAGTTTGGTAACATTTTGTGAATGCACTCAAACCATTTGTAAACAATAACTCTTTCTACGTGTGTCTCACCTCGTTGTCGGACTCCACCAGGACTTGGTCGTACTCGCTGAGCGCCACCAGAAACATGATGGAGGTGACGTTCTCAAAGCAGTGAATCCACTTCCTCCTCTCTGACCTCTGACCCCCCACATCCACCATCCTGATGAGGACATGAAGAGAGGCAGGGCCACCAGACAAGGGGCAGAAAGAATCAAAGGAAAGAGACAATTAGCTCTGAAACTATACATCTCTAGATCTGTATTGTTTCAACTCAGGATCACAGTAGTAGCACATATGTAAGCATGCATTTCAAAAACAGAATCCCAGGATCCAAAGACAGACATTTTTAAGTTAAAACTAATTCTCAGTGCATTAAAGAGGCATTTATCTTCCAAAGCTTCGTATCCAGTGATGGCCAATCATACGTTTCAAGGCCAGCGTGGTCTAACAATTACTGCTGCTTTCACATTATAATGAGACTAGCATAGTTCAAGACAAACGCATCTTTTTGCACAGAGAATATTTAAAACAGAAGAAAGAAGAACAGCGCGTGTGTGTGTGTGTGTGTGTGTGTGTGTGTGTTTGTGTGTGTGTGTGTGCAAACAATGCCATCTTCCCTCTTTTCTCTGCAGTGTGTGAGCAGGAGAGTTCAAGCTAGAGATGGTAAGTGATAAGAAATATGCTCTGGTTTAGAAGTGCATGTAAAAAGGTGCTAAATGTGAGGGATATGAGAGGACCAACGGAGAAACATCGGGGGAGTGGTTGAAGGAAAAAACGGAATATTTAAGATTAGGAAAAATCAAGTTGAAAAAATACAAAAATAGAGGAAAATGAAACGTGAGCTTGTAAGCCTTGATTAATCGGTTTTATTGTAAAAGTAGGAGACACAGAGCGATGCACCACAACACAGACTATATCACCCCTTGCTGCTAAATACCAACAAACTACACTATGTGCAATATATAAATACCGTTAATAACTGTGTAATATATACCTGGTTGCTAAATCCTTAGAACTGTTACAAGGTGTGAATGTTGTAAATTGTGTAACTTGCTGTTAAATACCAACCACCTATGTGCAATATGTGCTAGATGTGCAATATATATAGATGCCGTTAATAACTGCAATATATACCTGGCTGCTAAATCCTAAGAACTGCTCCAGGATGTGTATTTTTTTGAAATTATGTAACTTTATTATTATATATATATATTTTTTTTTTAAAGCATGTCACATTTAACATAATACATTAAGCTGTGGCTCTTTTTCCTGCTGTAACTACGCACATTTCCCCTCCGTGGGACTAATAAAGGTATTCTGATTCTGATTCAGATTCTTGGACAAACTAGTTTTAATGTCAACATCATTTTTTGTTTGAGGCTTTTAGTGCTAAAAATGCTGCTAGACATAACATTTAATAAAAGGCGCGGGGAGAGAAACTAATAAATAAAAGTGAATAAATCACAAGTTAAGTTTTGAGTCTCTATTCCAGAAAGATTCACCCAGTTTGATTAAAAAGCAAGACAGTAAAACATTTAAGGAAGTCGAGCACAAGAGCCATCCTTAAAACAAAACTCCTTCACATCAGACAACCTCCTGGTTTTTATTTCTATAGCGAGAATAAGTGACTTATTTTGTACGATAAGCTCCACTACGCTGAAGTGAAATGACATTTTCTGTGACTTCAAAAGCCAATTAAAAGAGGAGGAAGCAGGCCTAAAGGCGATGGTGTATGAAAGGCAGCCTTGTTGCAGCTCTGTAAACTGCACACAGAGGAAGCATAACGCCACATGTTGTTACTATACACCAGTCTCAGCCGGAGGGAATCCTGCATCAAGTATCTGCCCCGTTTAATAACAGGAATACGACATGAATCACTACTAGAACTAGAACACAGATTCCCACTTATTGCTAGTAATAAAAGTAGCAATATTTAAACAAATGATAACTATACAAACTCAAAATGGAAGGATCTTGTGAATTAAATATATGAAATGGAAAAAATGTTAAGAATTAGACATTTTGTTCATATCTTTGACGAAAGATGGGAAAAAAACTGGATGAATTCAACTCTGAACATTACTGAGTGTTCATTTTAAGAGCTAACTCAAGACCCGCCGTTTTAGTTTTAATGAATTTGATAGTCGTGTTTTATTTGGTCCTCTGTTTGGAGACATTGAGTTATGTTGCTATAAAGCGCTTTATTTATTTGTATGCGTTGCTATGACTTTGGATTGGGAGGAGTGTTGGCATGGTTTTGTGAAGCACATTGTGTTACATTGAAATTGTGCTTTATAAACAAAGTGTGATTGATTGATAACTAATTATCCTCTGGTTAGATTTAACGATTAAGGTTTCTATGAAAACACATGATGTTTCTGGTATTACACCCTATCGATTAATGTTCATCACCAACTATAACTCATCTGGTTTGTTTACCCAGTAACAACATCGTTTTGGAAAGACATATTGAAAAAGAAAATCACTAAACTAGGACTTTTTCAATTGGTAATGTACTACTTCCAACACTTATGTTCACTCACACACATTTGTACCTTGGATGTTTACTTACTGGATTTATATTTAATTTCTGTGATATTTCCTCTTTATTTAATATTAATTACTAATTTCATCTGCACCGTCCCTTTGCTGTAACACTGTTAAATTCCCCGCTGTGGGACGGATAAAGGATTTCTAACATTCCTTCCCACTTCATATTTGTATTTCCAGTCCCTTCACACAGAGTTGAAGTCATGCAGTGGTTGCAGTGATTCACCGTCAGCACCCCTATCAGCAGCTGGGAGCCTCTTCAGCCTCTGAGCACAGTTATTTCCAGCTTTGCGAGGCGTGGGAGGGGGCTGACACGATGGCTTCCTATCGATTTGTGCTCTTCTGTGATCGCTGTTGTTCCCCGGGTCCAAAACTATCTCCTCACCTCCTCTCTTTTTTTGCAAAAGGAGGAAGGGAAGCTACTCTACGTTTTGGTGGCGGGATTTAAGACAAGTCCTAAAGCTGTAGCTTCACTACACAGGGTATATGCAGGAATCCTGAAGTTAAATGTAACACCTTTTTTAAGACCCTTTCCATACATTTTAAGATCTCATCGCCACTTCGAGTTATAACCGGTTACCTTGACGACACACTTTACATCACATTGACTATATACAGTATTGATTGTCCTTCCTCCTTATCTTCCAACCATTTGGACGCAGACTTGCATTTCCCCATAACGATGTTGTTTAACAACCGGCCTAAACGGAGTTTTGCGCGATATCAAGCAGTGAGCTTGAGTGCGATGTCCTGTTCAGATGACGTCCAACCCAACGGGATGCCAGAAATAAACTACACAGAATCACACTCAGGGTTCCTGCAGGTTTCGCCAACTCAAATTTAACACTTTTTAAGACCTTTTTAAGACCACTTTGAATAGAATTTAAGACCTATTTCACGGCAAGAAAGTATGAAGGAAAATTGCTATGAAAGAAGAAATATGTCCCATAATTACTTACAAAGTAAATTAATTCATGTTCAACATAAGAACATAACAGTACACAGAACTGTGTTAGCGTGTTGGACAAAAAGTGTGTGTGTGTGTGTCTGTGTTCGGGCTGTGCAATTAATCGTATTGTAATCGCAATTACGATTTTGGCCTGCCACAAATACGAAAACATCATAATCGAAAAACGATAATTTAGCTTTGATAGGTTGTGACAGTGCACTGCAACATATTTGATCTAATTAATTTTAGTCTAATTTATTTTTATTTATCATATTTATATATGTTTAGTAGCTTGTGGAAGTGCGCTCCAAAATATGTATTGATCTTGTTTATTGGTATTTATTATTTTTGATATTATTTTTTATTTAATTAATTTTTGTATAGGTTTTCCCGTTGAATTATACGTTCAGGGTAACCAACAGTTAAAAAGATACTGTTCAAATTATTATTTGTTTTAAAGTTCAATAAATGGATGTTTTCAAAGTCAATGAATAATCATATTTAATAATCGTGATATCAATTATTGACCAAAATAATCGTGATTTCTAACATGATTTTTGCCATAATCGAGCAGCCCTAGTGTGTGTGTGTGTGTGTGTGTGTGTGTGTGTGTGTGTGTGTGTGTGTGTGTGTGTGTGTGTGTGTGTGTGTGTGACAAGAGCTATATTCAGAGCTCTGCTGCCGTGGTTAAAATCTTTCATCGTTGCTGTTGTATGACTGGTGTTTAACTACGGTATTTAGCGTCGCCATATAGGTCCACAGCACCTCCGCTTTTAGGGTTGACGTCGCCCGGAGGTCCCTCGGTGTTGTTACGGGAGCTGCTGCACTAGATAACGCTGCACTAGCTAATGCTACATTAGCAAAACAAACGCTAATTTAATTTTGCAAAAGGTGCAGTGGGCTTCAAACACGTTCCCCTCCACCGGTTTCGACTAAGCACTAAATTCGATGTTTTCCAACCAAATACGGTTGAACTTACACTTCCCCATATTTATTTGCAAGTAGATTCGAAGATACCTGAATTTCTGACTGCCGCTAGCTGAAGCTTGGCTGCTAGGTTACTAGCTGGGTGTTCTCCGATAAGGAGCCGGGGGAAACAAAGTTAGTGATTACTGGTTCCATGTTGATTTATTTCAATACAAATTGTTGGGGGGAACTGAAAGGCTATTACCGTACTGGTTACTTTGCAGCCCGGACATTTCCCCCAAAACACATTTGGACGCGATCTCAACACAGAAGTACCTTTCAAATCCGATCCTTTTTAAGACCTTCTAAATCATATTGAAGACCTTTCTTATTTTTTTGGTCATATTTAAGACCTTTTTAAGGCCTTAAATTCATATTATCAAATGTAAGACTTTTTAAGACCCCGCGGGAACCCTGACACTACACACCTACGCAATGATTACATTCAGGCGGACTTTAGAATACAACCTCTTTGGACAATTTATATACTTATTGAAAACAAGCTACAAAATGTAACACCTTGGAAAATGCCGTTCAATACTTTTTAATAGCCTTCATTTTCGCTTGATTTTCTTCATCAACTTTTAATACTTTTTACGACCCCGCGGACACCCTGCTACAGAGAAAACTATTATCAGAAATACTGCCTTGATGAGCCTTTCAGTTACTAAACATGCTACAACTACAGCTTTGGCTTTGTAATAAAGCCTGGAAGTACGTCATAACATGTATATTTTCATTATCTTTTATTCGGCCAATTAACTGGTGTTCTCTAAAAAGTCTTAACAAATTGTGTCTCCCAGCGGATGAACCAGGTGATTATAAAACTGAATGAAGTCTCTCAGACGCTGCTAACATTTGTCTGCTCATTTCTCAAATAACTTAAGACCCAAACGTCAGATGACTAAAATCCTTCATCAAGGTCAAATACATATTTAAAACAACCAAGATCTAAAAACGGGAATCATTCACATGTGGCTTAAAACTGGATTAAAAGTCAATTAATGACGGCGACCAAATTGAACTTGTTCGTTATTAACTGGCGAAACATGTCGAGGCGTTTATTTGTCACCACGGTTAGCATTAACTAGGGTTTTTCATCAAATAAAAACAAGGAGAATAAAGTCGACTGTACTGTTATGATTGAACGGATATCCCAGAATAAAGCAGAATAGAAATGTTAAACTTTGAAATACTAATCAATGATCAAAATAGTGAACTCAATTTGTCCAACTGCGTGTGTTTGGCTCAATATACTAAAATACTGAATGCATTCCAATATGAAAATGGATTTGGGACATATTCAGACAAAATAAGGAAATAAAACAATGTTGTAGGTGACATACAAACATGTTGAGTCAGACTTAAGATGGCTTTTATGGATTATAAAGTGAAAACAGAACACTAATAGGGAACAGAAGTGGGGTTAGACAAAGTAATGTTGTTCTTCTTCTACCTGAAAATGATGCTTTGCAAGTCGAAAGGGTATTCTATGATCCCAGTGGTTGGGATTCGAACCCTAAGCACGTCCTGTTGGGTCGGTAGATAGCACGGTTCAGCAATACGATCCAGATCACTTAGATAGCTAGAGACAGGAAGGACAACAGACAGAGAGAGGGAGGGAGGGAGGAAAGAGAAGATGAAGCATAACAGCAGAAACAGCACCCCCCCCCCTTCCTCCGAAAGCAATTGGACTAGTCCAGATGTAACCACAGAAAACCATTCCCAAGAGTTATGAGGGGAGGAGGTGACGTTTTGAACCTCTACCCCCCCAAACGTTCTCTTAGAAATGTAGCTTCATCCTTGATGGCAGCTCCCAAAGAAAAAACATTCCTGAAGTTTATCATCAGTGAAGGTTTCGGGGCTTTAAACTGGACTCAAAATGATGATTTAGCATTCAGAGGCCAACTTTGACAACCTAGGTGAAGAAAAAAAGTGACTCCCTTTTCTATAAAGACTCGACAGGAGGGGATGTTTTGGTCTTTGAGAGTGTACCATCAGGGATGTGTTAAAGTGCTGAGTAGATGGAGATAGCAGCATTGACGGTTTCCAACTGTCTGGCAGACTGTGGAGCAGCTAGCCAATCAGTGGCCTCATCAGCAGCACCTGACACCAGTACCTGAAGATAACATTCTCCAGGTCAAAGGGGTACTCGATGATGCCGGTGGTGGGCACTCGGACCCGCAGCACGTCCTGCTGAGTGGGCATGTACCCCGCTGTCACTATTCGATCTAAAGCGTTAAGGTAACTGTGGAAGGAACACATGATAAAGATGCACAGGTCGGAAAACAATTGCTCCGTCAAAAAAACATCCTACCATCAAAAAAGGGGGCGGATTAAAAAGGAAAGGAAATGTTCTTCCATTTCAAATCAATCTTCAAGTGAATGATCCAATATCTATCCATACACTTTAGAGATGAAACTAAATATGCTTTAGCAAACTCTTTTAGTTCCCCAAATAAACGTTTTGCATATTGATGCAAGTGGTCGAATGCTTTTTGAGGTCTCAAAATGTTACCATAGGATAGGTTCCAAAGGGAAGGACATTTATAACATTAAAGAACATTTTCTTGTCTAATAATGCATCTTTTAATATCTTTTCCCCTAGAAATCTGCTTGAGAACAAATTGGGAGTTTGAGAACCAAAGCAATATGCATATAGCCACAAGTGCCTCATAAATATATACAGTTTATACAAATACATTTATAATTAAAACTTTATTTCTCACCCTAAAACCTCAATTATTTAAAAGGAGCCCTCTTAGTCTGAAATGGATGAATGCAGGTTGGAATTAGCTCTGATATTATTAGCAGTCGTTTATAAACCTGTCAACATTTTCTCCTCTTCTCCACATCTGCCTGAACCCTCTTTTCCTTTCTTCAGATGTAGTACATAGTAACAGGTAGGAAACTACTCGATATGGTTTATTAACAATCTTCAATGAAACTGTGGTTACATTTGATCATGTTTCAACTATCAAAACAGTTATTTACCAGTTTTAATCGCATTGCAATGGATATTTTACAGACTACAGTTTAAGTGATACTGCTTCAACAGATTAAAAATTAATCCTGTAGATGAATACATTGGACGTACTATTTGGTAGAGTCAGAGAGCTGGTACTCTCTCCTGCGGTCGTAGGCCTCCTGGATGCCAGGGTCCGTCCACAGCATCTTTATGGCACTGGTGTACGGCTGCTCGAAGGAGCAGACCTTCTCTACGTCCACCTCACGCACCACCAGGGCATTACTCTGGAGAGGAGAGCAAAGGAGAGCACTTTAAACAAGTCACTTTAGTAGGTGAGGATTTTATGAAGAGGAAATCAATTCACGATTGAAATGATGAAGTGATAGCTTTGAAATTTCAAAGTAAGCAGGTCTTTCTTATGGAGCTTTTCCACAGCAGGACCTGGCACGGCTTACTACGGAATGGTTTGGCCTTGGTAGGCCAGGCTCACTTTAAGCTGGGGTAGTAACTATAGTAACGACGCAGTGTAGGCGGGGTGATCGGCTGTGAGCGGAGCGACGCTGCGTAAAACTGCCTTGACGTCATCTTCAATGCGACACAACTCTCAAACTCCATAACAATGGAGGATATGGAAGCGATCGTGAACTTGGTTCTTGATTTTTATCAAAGCAAGGAGGCAAACTTTGTTTCGGAAAAGGCTGCGTATAGCAAGACGAAATACAGAAGAAGCTAACAGGAGAGTTTGGGCAACCCTACAACGCAGCAGAAATGACAAGACGACTGATCACTACAAAACGACAACGCTACTTGGTAAGCTAACGTTCGCTAACTAGCAATGTGTTTCGGGTCACGCTCACTATACGACCAGTGTTTCAAGTATTTAATTAATTTTAGCTAATTGAATAGCAACACATTCATTGCACTGATTGTAAATTGTATTGAACATAAATCAATCTTTTTTTACTCTTTCACATATACATGTGTTTGTCAAATGATTGACCATTTAGTAAATATTTGAATTTAATAAGAACATTTGAGAAAATAACAGATCATGAAAAGAAAATCTTTCTAATAAATTAAGAAAGTTGTTTTGTGGTCTGTTTTGTTTGTTTAGATCTACTATTAACACAAAGGTTATCACGATGAAAATACTTGTTACAAACAAACTGTTTAATCATCAAACAAGTGCAAATACGATACTACTTTATTTGTCAGATCAGGTTTGAAATTTGACTTGCGTCACAGCAGCTCCATGTCCTACATCAACAGACAATTATCTAGACACAAATACATGAACCATAATAATAACAAAGCTAACTATAAACATAAATACAAAAGTGTAAAACACAGAAAAACTATATACATAAATGTAAAAGGCCACTAAGGCCAGCTGCAGGTGCCGTTCCTGCTGGTCCTGATCTGCACTGTGCATCTCCCTCAGGACTGTGAGGTGCTCCCCTCCTTGTTTCCACTTGCCTGGAAGACAATAAGATAAACCTTTTTTAATCACCGTAGGGAAATTCAGGTGTTATAGCAGCGACAGCAATAAGAATGAAAAACACAGGACAGCTACAGGTCACATAAGGATATAAGAATAACATATATAAGTATAAACAGAACAACAGTAAGGATGAACTAAAGACAGTTCTGGCCCAAGATGTTTACAATGATTGCGTAAGTGAATTACATTATGTCCAGCCTGTTCATAATGAATATATATAAACATGTATGAGTATGTACAAATATACAGTCATGAAGTAAATGGATCATTACACATGAATATAAGTATGAATAAATATGATACAAGTTTAAAGTGCAAAAATCTAAAACCAAGCACAGTCCAAAATAAGTGGAAAGCAGTGCAGGTCCATGCACTGCGGCACAATACTTAACAATGAAGAATATACAAGAATATATTAGGCTGTCAAACATAATTTTACTAGCTACAACATTAATAGTGATTCTTACTACTTTTACTTTTGGTACGTTACTTTACTTGTAACAGAGCATTTCCACACAGTGGTATTGCTTATTTTACTTCCTGACAATGATCTATTTCTTACTTAACTCTAGAAAACTGGACGTAAACAATGGTACATATGGTGTTAGCAAACAATAGCTCTAGCTAATGCTATCTCTGCTAACCGTAGCTCTTCGGGGCTCCATAAAAGCATGGGTTGTCGAACATAAATGTAAGGATAAAATAGGCTTGTTTGTTAAAAGTGAGCTTTACAATAGATAGGGACACAACGCTTTCAAGCAAAGAACAGAGCGTAAGCAAAAACTTACCATCCTGCATGGATAAAGGACGCCGTTGCCGAGTCCAGGCGTCGTTTTGCGTTGCGCCGTCGAGCTCCCGCTGTATTTTTTCATCCGCAACGAGACGGAGTAACGTCTGTACCTCGTCCAACGACCACGGCGTGTTTCTTTTGTTGTTGCTGCCATTTCTTTATGGATTGGTTGACGGTAGCTTGTCTGTTTTAAAAAAAATGGCGCTTATGCTTAGGGACTGTCTCGCGCAACAATTGTGACGATTCTCTCTGACCAATCAGCAGTCGGGAGTGTTTACGTCACTGGTTTAGCATATTCAGCTCGGTTGTTGGCTCGGTAGGAACCTTGATTTTGGAGGGCCAGAAAAAAGTGAAAACGTACCCGTGAGCCGGAACTACCCCTGGTGGAAAAGCAGGAAAAAAACGTACTAAGCCGTGCTAGGTCCTGCAGTGGAAAAGCGACTATTAGTCATTATGAATAAAATGTTCAGGAGAATATAATGTATTTGTATATTGGCCACATTCACTACCTCAATAGTGCTTTATTCCTTTAGGAATACATATTACATACAAATACTCACTTTAATATCAGAATTCACTTCTCAACAGCAGTTTCCTTATTTATGGTTTATTTGACTGTAGTTTGAATTGCATGAGGGTGCACGCTTTGCCAAATTCTGGGCTCATACCAACACTGTTTAAAAAAAAAAAGTAAGATATGGTCGATAGCGGATTTCATGGTTTTTTGTTGTTGTTTTTTATTTTATAGTTATTTAAGTGTTTGCTGCCGTTTTCAGAAAATGGCATGTCCTTATTCTTAATAATCCACAACTAAATACTAAAGCAGAAAGAATATGTGTGAGAAAAAAATTGTTTGATCTCAAAACTGAAATAACCAAAACTTCTGCAACAACATAGTGTGCTATTGTAAGATCCCATGACTCATGGTATGAAACTAATCGGGGAAATACGTCTCACTTTTTTTTTTTTAACAGTTTCAACAATTCAGTCATTTCATTAGCTACTCTTTTATGTATGGATATATTTAACCAGAAAGCTATATATAACCTCTGTATTTGGATATCCATTAAAAAAAAAATGTAGACCACAACCCTATTTCCACCCTCACACCTGGTACACACCTTGTTCTGCTCGTACTTGAACGGGATCTTGAGGTTCTCCGTTGCCCGGATCATGGCCTGCATCGAGGTGAAGATGTTCTGGTAGACCAGTTTGGTGAAGCCCTTCTTATCCTCATCTGTGTAGCCGGACCCGTGGATTATTCTCATCTGCTTGATGAAGGTGCTCTTGCCACTCTCTCCAGTACCTGAAAAGAAGCAAGAAGACAAAGGAATTAGAAGACCATTTCAAAAGGATCATCAATGGATACAGGATATATACAATATTGCGAATAGGTATGAAAATGGTCCTCCAACCGCTAACAAAATAGAACGTTTTAGTATCCTACAGTGCTGCAATCAACTGAAGAGAACATATTTACCGTAATTTCCGGACTATAAGGCGCATCTGAATATAAGCCGCAGCAGCTAAATTGAATGATGTGTACATATATAAGCCGCACTGGACTATAAGCCGCAGGTGTTTTAATGTTTCATTACCATATGTAAGGGTTCGTGCACAGAGGGGATTGTCGGGAAAGAGATGGCTGTTTGAGGAAGCTCCCATTTATTAACATTTCAAAAAACAAGTTGCATATTTGCATAACGTATTCAAGTGTTAGCATTTAGTGCAATAGTAGCTACAGAACATGTGCTGTGTAAACTGTACTGTATCACATAGCATTTCAGACACACAAACTTTTCAACTTTCAAACTTAAACGGTGCGCTCCCAGCGCACGTACCGGCAGTGATCTACAGCAGTGGTTTTCAACCAGTGGTACGGGGACAAACTGTCTCGCTCTCGTAATGTGTGTCTGTCTTGCTCTCGTTCTGTCTCTCGTACCACTCTCGGTTCCACTTTTACTTTTGCGCGCTACCTGTCTCACTCTTTTCCGGCCTCCAGCTTTTCCTGCTGGAGCCCGCCGCTTAAAGGTGGGGGGCGCGGAGCGGCCATAGAGCCCATAGAGTTAAAGGTGGTGGACTGTAACCTGTAAAATCCATAGATTTAGGAGGTCCCCTAGTGGCCGTTAGCTGTAAAAATCCATAGATTAGCCGCACCGTTATATAAACCGCAGGGTCGAAAAATGGGGAAAAAGGCACGGCTTATAGTCCGAAAATTACGGTAAATGATAAACTGTTTGCAGATACATTTGGAAATGGAAAAACAGTTAGTGGGTGTGTCCATAAAGCCTTTTCTGTGGTATTGTCCCTCTAGTTTTGGTTTTCCATTGGGAAAAGTTCTGACTACTACAATAACCATGTCTTGAAAACATGTCACCGCTCTCAGCACCAATGCATGACGTACTCTAATATCCCCTTAGCTTTTAATGATCTACTTGAGCAGTTATCTTTTAGTTTGTCAAGCTTTTTTTCACCATGAGCCCCAACCGGAGGATTGTGATCGTGGGAACATCAGCGACTTTCTGAGAACTTCAGAGATTTTGAACGAGAAATGTGGGAGAAGCAACAAAAAACGCTGTGCCCAGGAAGCCACATAATGCTCCCTCCTCAATGGAAACAATTACAAAAGTTGATTCTCTCTGGACACCCAGCCTAATGTAAGACCTTCTACATTGGGAAAAAATAACAGTGAGAATAATCCATACTTATTGTAGTAGAAAAACGACTGAGAGCAAACCACCTGTGGTTTTTAAGAAGTTCTTCACGGTCAGAAAACACTAACCAAGATTCTCAATTGTTCTTATTTTTATACAATGCTTATACAAACGGTTGAGTAGAAATGCATCCCATCATCCCCACAGGAAGTGAGCCAGACCTCAATGCCAACGCAGTCTCCATCTTACTATGACAGGACGCTGAAATGGTCATTCTTCCATATTGTGTCAACTCTTGGTTTACTTGAAGCTAAATCTACTGTATGATTTGTATGTTCTTGTATTTATCAAGTAATACATAGATAACTCTACTGCATAGTATATATATAGAATACACAATATAACAATAAATAAGGACACTATGACACACCCAACTACTTCAATTTAAATGTAATATCATAGGATAAGATGCAACATTTGGTTTGACATAATCCTTGTATTGAGGGCTCTAGACGAGAATTTAAATCAAAAGTTGGAAATGTATTTTGACCAAAGTGTCTTTAGTGATTTTGGTCGAGTCACTGCCTCTTGTCATCTTGGTTTTAGTGTCCCCGAGATATGCATTGTTACAAAGCGATGTAGTCATTGTTTTGGCTGCGGCTACAGTCTTGGTAAGTGAAGCAATGCCCCATGAGTAACCACATGAGGGCTGATGGGCTCAACATAGAGCCGGGTAAACCAAGTTCACTCCTCCAATTTTGTATCACAGTGACCATGCATATGCACACATGCATAAACACACAGATGGTGTTTTTCCATACACATGTGCAGGCTGGGCTTGACTCGGTTTGTTGAGGCACGTCAGCCGAGCTATCTGATTGAAGGTGGTCTACCTGATCAATGGTTATCACTGGTGGTCAAATGCATTTCGTTTCCTATCAATTCTTAATATATATTCCCTCATGGCGCTTACTCTTCCCTGCAATATTCTTAGGATTGTTGCTCTTGTGATATAGCCACAAACAAAACTAATGTAGAGATAAACATGCATCATAATTCATGTATATTTTTCACAATAAAAGTCCTCTGTATTTAAAAGATCGGAGATGTCATCATTTGTACGCCAACCCTCAGGTTCGAATCGCGCTGGTTCCCTCAATAATAAGTCAATAGGACCGTTCCATTGGATTTTTGAAGCTCTGTGGGATTACATTTTGTTAACAATACTTTCCCATTTGTTTAGGAAGATAATATTCACAAAGGAGCACAACTTATGAGGCAGAAATGAAATCATCAAAAAGGAAAATGCTACGGTTAAACCTCGCCACGGTTGAAGGACTCCACGTCACCAGCGCTAAGTAGAAGGCACTCGTTTCGTACTCTGATTTAGCCACTTGTTAGCAACCAGCTCTAAGACACAAAACCTTCAAAGTGTGTGTAGGGTTAGGGAACAGTGTAAAAAATCTCTTGAGCTTGTGTTAAATGCCTGTAAAAAGATTTGTGGTTAACTAAACACTTTGAAAAACCCATGTACCCAAAACTAGGGAAGTCTGGTGCTAAAATGCTAACTGGTTTCAGGGATTCAGGACAGACTTATAAAAACGCCTCTCTGGTCTCATGGACACAATTTATGTTACGCTCGCAAAACAGGCTTGTTTGACTGTGAGAAGGGGGGGGCGGGGGGTCGGTAGTGTTTGGAGAGACTTTGGAAATGGTCTCCGTCAGGCGCGGTCAGCATGCATAAACTGGAAATGGAAATCGTTTAGGAAAACCATGCTATGGCAAAATAGAAAAACTGTGTCATAGAAGAAAGCCTGCTTTAACAATACATTTAAGAAAGACAGAACCACAATCACTTCTCCCAGATGGCTTCCACAGCAGGTTCTGCATATTTTTGAATGGGCATTTCCACCACTCCAGGCTTCGTGGATGAAATCGAGTTTTGTATTCTGGTCTCAGCAAGTTTTAAAAGGGACGTTTAAAAGACAAGGCAGGTTGTAGTCTCACACAAACTCCACCTCTAGTATCACAATGCAACTCATTCCTCCTCCCTTACACCCCCATATTCCACCACCTAGTATCTCCTCTACTCCACCCCTCGTCTCCTAACACTCAGCGTGAGTCACTTCAGCTTCATGCTCTCTCTGATTTCTATCTTCCACTCCCGTCTTTGTTTCTACTGATGTCATCTAGAGCTGCTACTGTGAAATATTTTCATTATAAATTAATTTCAAGATTAGTTTTTCATACAAATCAAATTATTCTGTAGCTTAAATTGTCTGTTTAAATGTATAAAGCACATAATGTACAAACTTGTTTGATTTAAATTAGATATGTTTGATATTTTAAGGGATATTTGCAAGTTGCGATTAATAATACAATATATTTCATATTACATATCAACAAATTGCTTGCAGAATTAAAAACAATATTTTAAACAATTTTCCTTCTTACTTTGATGAAGAGAATGCTTTGTTAAAATGTTTATTTAATATACGTCTCACCCACCATTAATAACCGTTAGGTACAGCTGAGGGTGATCAGAAAGTCAGTCAGTAAAATGGGTAAAAGGAAATAACAACAAATAAACTTAAAGATTGGGCACCATCTGAAAAATACAGCTATTTACTATTATTATTGACTGATATTGCAATTGTGACACAATTTGCAATATTTAAGGCAATAACATTAAGGTGTGATTTGTATTGATATCTTTTACATATTTTGCCTCAACCAACTATTGCAATTTTGATCACATTTGGATTAGATTATGCAGCCAGACAAAAAAACAAACGACAAGTGATGCTGATAATGTTTACAGCCGTACTGTCTGGGCAGGACAGTAATGGCTGATTAGATCATTTGATTTGGTTGATAAGGTGCAGCTGCTCTTCCCGAGGCAGAGGAGCACAAATATCTTGCATGGAGACGAGAGTAAAGTTTGACTGTCGCTAACAGAAGAGCCCGGTTCAGTGCACAGTGAAGGAGGACCTCTCACTGATCACAGCTCAGCCAACAGCGGAGTTTCCCCTTCAGACACAGTACGTCTTTCAGAGAGGGACATAAATAGCGATTGTCAAGACACGGCACTGGAGAGTTCACTTTCTCATTGACTAAAGAGCTGAAGGAGAAGGGAGGGTGATACTGGGGTGTGAGGGAGTGAGACAAGAAAAAGTGCATTCTCTCTGCTTTCTGAGTAGAGAAATGAAGGGCGTTAACAGAGGATAGATGCATCAGCTTGTTGTGTAATTGAACGTCTGTGTGTGTATTCATGTGTACTTAAAAAACACAGGAGCAAGGCAAGTGACAGATCGAAGAAGACAGAAGGTGTAGTATGCTGTACGGATGGTAAAGCCCAGAGGCCAGGGTGTTATGAATGTTATTTAGCTGCGTAAATGAAAATCAACATGTCTTGCAGGCATGATCAGCTTAATTCAACAGATCCTATTGTTCTCGCTGCCTGACTGGAAAACCCAGCAGAAGCATTTCTCACGGACAAGCTACTGTACATTCGCTGGAGCTGCTCCTGAGGGGTAATGCTAGTTCCCATGGCAACTCCAGTGTGGACTCATAAAAACATGGCAGAGAGCACCAGCTGATAGGCCCAGCTGATTGGCTTCAGTACGTCTCCACAGAGCACAGTCAAACATTTCTTAATCCCACAACATCCTCAGCCAGGACGCCAGGATCCGCCTGTGGGAATTCAAAAGTTATAAAAGCAATGGACATGGAGATTTCAATCTTATAAGCATCTTGTTCTCGTATGTATGAATGTGTGTTTTTTAAGCAAGATAACATTCACTTTTTTAAAAGATGTATAGATAAGTAGTAGGTGTTTTAGGTCCGGTGATAACAGGCCTGTAACAAATCATACTCAAATAAAGGTTATAAACGTATGACTTCGCTCTTTTGAATACATTTTGTGAACAGAATATTAGTAATCCCTCTGCGGAAAACCACACATTTGCAGACGCAAAAATAATCATATTGTTGATTTAAGAAAGGAAGCATGATAACCTCCATTAGGTATGTTGCATTAGACTTCACTGGACTACTTACTTTATATATATATATATATATATATATATATATATATATATAAAAACATTTGATTGTTTTAACATTGGCAGACGACTACATGAAATACACAACTTTATGGCTATACTCAAATATATATATATTATGGCTGTCAGTCGATTAAAATATTTAATCGCATGATTGTTCATAGTTAAATGGCGATTAAAGTTGGGGTAGGTAAGTTTCATAAACCGGCTCGAGTGCACTAAAATGTGAAAGTACACAGCCAAAAAGAATCCGCCCCTTCCTTCAGACTTCCTTACAGAGCACCTCCTCCGCGAGAGCAGGGTGCAGTAACGTTACATATCAGGCAAAGCTAAACACATCTAGGTTAGCAATACTACACAGCCAAAGCAACTCCGATATTGACTCTGGTTTGACTTCTCCTAGTTTCCACTTTCTTTTTGTTCTTAATTTGCTCCGTTACATTTTTTCTTTTGCGACTAGTAGACGATGTTGAACCTAACTCTGCCGATGTTGAACCTAACTCTGCCATGGTGAAAGTGGCCGCCTGTTGCTGGCGAGTCATTGAAGTACTGCTGCAATGCACGCACAATGACGGCACGCCCAATGAGGGCATGAGGGCACGAGATACATTTGTGCGTGCACGAGATGGAAGGCTGACAGACAGGGCGCACAAGTGTGTGTGTGTGCGTAGTTTTTGCAGTATTACGGCTTCCACAGATGACATTTTTTTATGGATTTTTTGTCAAAGCACTTCAGATATTCATTGCTATCGGGATGTTAAGAGCATTCCATGGAATATAACAAAAAGTGTATCTCGAGCCGGTTTCTCAAACTTACCTATCCCACCTTTAATCGCAAATTAATCGCACATTTTTCATGTACCTTAGAGGAATATCTTTCAAGTTTTGAATACTCTTAACAACATATGAGTGGACATGCTTTATGCAAATGTTTATTATCATTTGAACAATGACAAATATTCTCATGAATATTAAACACAACAACCTCTGAAAATTACAAATATTCACCTCAATTCACCCTGGAACCTCTCTCATACAATAATACAATACAAAGTGTGTGTGTGTGCGTGATATGGATTGTTGGAGCTATGTGTAACTCAAGGCATATGCTTGAACGGGAGCTGCCTGGACGCTGCAATCATGTGTGCTGACTTTTCGTACAATGTCCCACTGTCTCGCTACCTGCATAAAGTCAAGTGCTCGGCGCAGTTGTCGGCTAAGCGTGGAAGTGTGGTCTGCCGCAAGCGGACGGCAGGAGCGGGGCTGTCAGCATCAGCTTGTAGATGGTATTTTAAACTCGATGCGCTCTGAAACTACGGGGCGGCCGAGGACAAAAAATACACATGCGTTAATCGCGTTAAAAATAATTAGTGAAGTTAATTTTTTTTTGCGTTAACTTGACACATATATACATATATATATATATATATATATATATATATATATATATATATATATATACATATATATACATATATATATACATATATATACTCACACACACATATATATATTAGGGCTGTCAAATGATTACATTTTAAAATCAGATTAATCACAGCTTAAAAAGTAATTAATCATGATTAATCACCATTCGAACTATATCCAAAATAGGCCATTTCTTTATGTATATTGTTGTGGGAATGGAAAGATAAATGAAAGAAGGCGGGCATATCCATTTAACATACAGTATGTATGTATGTTTATTATAAATAGGGCTATCAGTCGATTAAAATAGTTCATCGCAAATTCATCGCACACTTTGTATCTGTTCTAAATGTTCCTAACAGGGATATTTTTCAAGTTTTTTAATACTCTTATCAACATATGAGTGGACAAATATGCTTTATGCAAATGTTTGTTTTGTATGAATATTAAACAACTATCCTCTGATCTGTTAACGCCCTTAACTCAGGTTTGCTCCACAACATACATTTAGAAATGTAAGTCCCCATTGGACAACATTTTGACATCAAAAGACAAATCGCCATGACTTTGTTTGTTCATTACCAATATTATAAGACTAGAAGCTTCACAACGTTAGGGCGCTGGGTCCCTTACAGGCTTACCAGAGACCTTGAGCCATTTTGAAATCCCCAACACAGCAAAGCCAGAGGTCGCAGGATGAGGAGAAGCCCGATAATCACACAGCCGTTAACCATAAGAGCAACAAGTCACTCTGCCCGCAACGTGCACTGACCGGGGTATTAGTCATTCTGCTAAATAACCATTAACTCACAAATAACAGGGGAAAACATTCAAATTGAAAGAGATCCGTTTCATAGAGTCGGGTCAGCTGCCGGTCGCAGTAGTTCAGCTGTGGTTTACATGAAGAGTAATAACCTGAAGCAGAGTCTGGCATCCATGTTAAGAGGGAGAGAACAGAAGAGAGCCGAGGGGGGGCAAAGTGTGACAGAGTGGAGGAGAAAGGAGCTCCAAGTAAATGATTCCTTAAAAACTTCCCCAAGCACATCAAACAGGAAGCTGAGTGTGGGGGAAAGGTTTCCTTAAGAAGG
>NC_136912.1:90655578-90707175 GCF_949606895.1 Notothenia rossii
TTGAATCAAAATGCTTTATGACTTGAAACAGCAGTACTTCCCACTGGAACAACTTTTTCCTTCAGTTTAAAATCCCTCAACTCAAAGCGATCCTACTTCAACTTCACTTCCTTCTTATGGGTCCAAGACTTAGTGTGGAACTTGCCAGTCGTTGATGTGTTACTATGTAAACAATACATTTCTTAGGTTTTGAGATCTATTGAATTTTCATATGCAAACACAGACAAGTCCTCAGAATGTGCTACAGCTTCAACCATTCAGCCTTTTAATAACTGTACTTGAACATAATACACTTTTGTCTTAGTGTCATAACCCTCTTCCATACGTCTGACATAAGTCAAGACATTTAGCGATAAGACGGATCATAGGTGAGTTTAATAACGAGCCTGACAGATGGTGACACAGAAGCACTTTTTCACAGGTCTGACTGCCACATAACTGCAGAAAGTCTGGGTGTGTCAACATCAGTTTGCTGAACCAGCGAGACAAGCAGTTCAGAACGACGAACACCTACATGTCCTGCCTTCGTACCACACTGTGAAACTACAGGGCACAGAAGCTCAGACATACAGTTTACCCCTGAGAGAAATGGTGGAGGTGCCTCTAAGGTGCAGGCATACTGACACAACAAGTTCTTCTTATATGTCAGCAGCTAATAACAATAGGACATTCAAAATGTGTTCAAGAAGAATATAAGGTAACACTTTATATTAAGGTACACTAGGGCTGCATGATATTGGAAAAAACTGATAGTGATATTTTTTTCTGATTGCGATATGAAAAAATACAGGAATTGAAGAAAATACCGTTTTTCCCCCGCAAACTATCCTTTCTTGAACTTTAGTGCTATAAAATTGGTTTTTTTTTAAAACTATATTTAACCGGAAGAAGGATTTTAGTCACGGACGTCTGGATCTTAAGTTATCAGAGCAACAAGCTGAGCGAGCTCGGTTAGCAGCGCCGAACTGGAGAAACACATGAAACTACTTTATTCAGTGTTTTTACCTTTTAATCACGGGGTCCGTTTGCTTTGGAGATTTGATTGTGATTGGTGGTTTTGCTGCATGTCACTCACTCAAGTACCCCTGACATGAGAGCCGTGCAAGTTTTCCTTTTGTAGCAAGCAGCAAAATAATTGTAACATGACGTGTTTGAGTTAATTTTAGAGATGTCCCGATCCGATCACGTGATCGGGGATCGGAGCCGATCACGTGATTTTCAAAAGATCGGAATCGGGAGGAAAAAAAATCGGGGATCGGGATTTTTTTTTTTTTTTTTTTTTTTTTTTTTTATAATACTTTTTTTTAAATTTTGTATTCAATGTTACAAAACAAAAATGACCATGTTCAAGTCTTAAAGTCATCCTGAGGCCTTAGTTTTTGGTTTCAAATTACACAACATCATGTATGTGTTGCTTCTTTGGGGCTTGTTTTCATAGACCTGCTTATTTCTCTCAAATCTGGCAACAGAGTGGGCAGGAAGCAGTGTCTAATTGTAGCAGTAAGCTAACGAGTACTGAAAGCTTTATTTAGTTTTGATCCAATGCTGCACAACTGAACTGATCCAATGCTGCTGTGAAAGAAAGAAGCTATATCCATGATGGATAGAATATCCAATTTAAATAAAAAAATAACCTTAAGGGACAACTTGAATGCTTTTTTTTTTTTTTTTCTCTAAATGCATTGCATAAAGATCGGATCGGGAAAAATCGGTATCGGCAAATTGTCAAAATCAAATGATTGGAATCGGATCGGGAGCAAAAAAAGGTGATCGGGACATCCCTAGTTAATTTGCCTACTTAATATCGCACATCCTAAAAAAAATGTTATCTATTATCGTCACGATATATCGGGCAGCCCTAAAAAGGTACACAAATTAATCATCAACTAGTTGTTAATTAACATGCATATTAGCAGTATATGGGCTCTTTATTAGTCATTATAAAACACTTATTAATGCCTTATTCTACAACTAATAAGCCATTAGTTGAGTTTTTCCTCAATAACCCTCTAATTGGTGCTTATTTATTGCAAGTAAGGAAGTTGTTGTACATGAGTTTTGGTCTCAACAGCTCTGCTCAATATGGGCCTAATAAGGCAGTAGTACCACAAGAATAGAAATTCTCCCATAATAACACTTAACAAATATGATCTATTCTTATGTAACAAGACATGAAACTATAAGTGTTAATTGTTTACAAATAACTCAACATTTTGTGTTTGAAAAGAATCCCACCAGACTCCTTTGCCCCTCCAACAGAGGGATGTCCTTTTCGTTATTTCAAGCGATAAAAACTCTCGATCTTGTCTCAAATGACGCCAAGACGCCCCCCTGGCGGAAACGCAGAGATAAACCAAAAATTCCACCCAAACTATATTTATAGTCATAAAAATGTTCAGGACAAGAAATTATTTAATTTTTCACCGTTCTAAAAAGAAGGATTTGTGGGTGTATTTCTTTTATTATTAGTCTACATAAATTGTTATCAATAAAACCTTTAGATATTTATTTGGAAGGGGAATTTAGGAACATGTTCTAGTTGGTATCCAGTTCTCGATTGCCAGTCTTCTCCTGGCTGGTAATAAACCAATAAGCATTTGGCTCAAATAACTGGCATTTAGTTGGCACACACACACACGCACACCACAGCGCCCGGTCAGTCTGCAAGCGAGCCTAGCAATCTGAGATTTCTGGGAAATACACTCACGTGGGTGAAAATTCGCATTATTAACCTTGGCTGGGAGTCAGTCCGCGTTGTTAGACACACAGGTGTAGGAGTGAGGATAAAGGGAGGCGTCTGCCAACTGCCTTCAGAGATGCTATTGTGCATATGAGGAAAGCTAGGGTACCACAGAGAAGCTCTACGATGTCCCATAATGCCACTGTGCATACACTTCTCTTTGGGTAATGTTATACTCTGTGTGTGGGTTGCTCACGTTGGCTTCCTGTATTTTTTTCTACCAAACTCCGCCATGCCTGCCGTTACCTTGGCAGCAGCTAACAAGGATCCAAATAAAGACGGCCAACAGGGCTTATCAGGAGAGACTTACTAAGAGAAACCATAATAGGCGTAGGTAGGCTCCATGCATGAGACATCCTTGGGTGTTGCCAAAAAACAAACACTCATTAACCCAGATACTGCAGACCTGTTTGAGCGGTGGGCACATTGACAGATTGTGTGTGTGCTCAGAGTGTGTGTGTGTGTGCTCAGAGTGTGTGTGTGTGTGTGCGCGTGTGTGTGTGTGTGTGCGTGTGTGTGTGTGTGTGTCAGCATCCGGACTCCCATTTCAATGATGAGTTCAGGTAAATATCCTGCGCTGCCCAGGGCTTCGGATCGTTCAGGTGTACAGAACGTGCTCCTGATGTCGTGGGTATGAATCTGGCTTAACTGAAAAGTAGATCAAAAAAGGTCAAACTATTGTGGTTCTGAGTTTTAAAAAACCTTTCATATTAAGGTTTTATAAAAATGTAATAATAGTGAGAATTTCTGTTGCTTCATGTAGGAAACAAATCAAATGTTCCTGAGCTGCCTTGGTTTGTAAAATATGTACACACCTCTGCAGAAGATGAAGAAATACATAGCATTTTTGCAGGAGCACAGGACTTGCAAGTTTTGTTTCAACCATATGGATGTCTAAACCTTCAGTCAACAGGGAACAGTCTCCAGTCTCTGTTTGCACAACGTCTCAATGTTCAACACGTACTTTTCTTTTTAACACTTGCTTTTTTCTCAATAAAATAAGATACCTTTGTATTCTTATGACATACTTTTATGTTATTACATTATCCTGAATTATTAAAAAAGAACCCTTATTGCTTGGGAGGGGGTTATGGAAACAGTTTGAAAAAATGTATCTGAAAAGCAGACATTTTAAAATTATAAAACAAGGATTTTTTTTAACGAAACTGCTAAAATTGAAGATGGGGGAAACAGAACATTTCTAATGGCTGTAAAACCCTTGATAATAAACAATAACTCATCAAATCCCCTGTTCACTTAAGAGTGCATTTGCCAATTTCCGAACAGTCATTACCACGTTTATAAAAAAGGTCATTTTTCCTGAGGACAGCTCACAAACTGCTGTTGTTACTGCAGGCTCCCTGAGCTCCAGCTGTACACATTTAATTACTTGTGACTTTCATTAGACAGAGCAGAAGGAAGAGCACTGCTCAGACCTTTTCTGCACGTCTACCATGCACTAGTAGCTAACCAAACGACCGAGGAAAGCCATCTTACTGCCGATAAACAGCTGGAATCAATGTCTGCGCTTTAAACATCCAACTGAACAGGGAATGCCTTTTTAGGTTGCAAGTATTCCAAAGTAGGGATGGGTCACGATTTTTTTAAACAGTGAAATTCTCCAATAGATTGTAAGACTATCTTGTCATAAAGTGAAATAATTGTCCTTGTTTTTATAGTGGCAGACAAGAACCTTTCAACCAGGTGCCAGCCAACCGTGTGTGGCACGTACAGATCGGCCCACACTTCATTCAAACGAGACAGAAAAAAAGAAAGGAAATGAGTGACCAAAACTCTCTTGGGAAGTCTTAACACCAATCCAACAATCTAATCTAAAGTATCCCTCCATCAACATAGTCAAATGTGTCAGCTATATAAACAGTGCTCCTCAGGAAAGATCCAATAGTTCCTAGTAATAATCAAATATTATTTTTGCTTGAAAGGCCTATTCCTATTTCACACTATGATCATTCAAAGGTCCCCTATTATACTGTTTTTCATCAATATATTATAGCTCTCAGATATATACAAAACATGTCTCTGAAGTGTTTGGCTCCAAACACCAAACAGATCATTACAGCATTACCCATAATCCCCTCTGTTTCAGCCCTGTTTCCAAAGTGCTGATTCTCTGTCTGTTACTTTAGATGAAAATAAGGAGGGGGGGGGGGGGGGACGTTACCTTGGTTGCTGATTGGCTAATGGTTACACAAGCCAAACAATTTTTATGACATCATAAAATGGCCAAAATCTGATCAGCTCATTTTCAGACAGGTTTTTATAGAAATGGATCAGGACAAAAAGAGAGAGAATCTTTGTTCCTGAAACTTTCAGTCTCTTTTCACAGAGGGGACACATGTTGATGGATAAAAGACATCAACAAGTGGATTTTGCATAATAGGTGACCTTTAATTAAAATTACCAGAACTTTCTTTGGGTTTTACTCTGATAATTTTTCAAGAAGTCAACATTGACTTTAAGAAGTCACCATCCACTGTAGGGAACAGACTGAAGACCTGATATGGAGACAAAAAAAGAATAAAAAGCTACACTATGTGTCTATAAAAAGAATCAAAGAGGTCCATAATAGGATCCAAATGAAGTGAGACAACCAGAGTGCCCTATAACTCAGACTGTAGCTACATACACGCCGAGATCCTTTCCACATAACCTTAAGTAGTGACAGCAGACTTCCAACCTCAAGCTTCTAACAACTGCTGCAGTTTGTGATTTAGCTTTTTCAATCAAATATGTTTTAGTTACCCCTAAAAACATGTCCTCCAAATCTCTAACACTGAGTCCCTATCCCAGTAGCTCATCTGTGAGAAGGAAAATGAGGACATAAACAATACGTCTCTTCACCAACAATACTTTTTTTATTTCTAATGAATGAGTTGCAATATGTTGGGCAAATGAATAATCAAAAGCCTTTTGTGCGTTTCCACCAGGAACTTCCTTCAATATGTTTGAAAAGCTTTAATATCACGTAGCATTCACGGGGATGTCATTTAACAACAAATTCCAGTAGCTTGACATTTCTTATTTTATATTAGTTACATAGCTTAGCTTTATCTGGTCCACTAACTGACGATGACTTACTGAGAATTTGGTGACAGAAACTGGTATTAGCTACATTTATAACCCATTCTGACTCGTTCACCAGTCAAATATGATTAGTATCTAGTCCAACCAATAGAAATGGCATCAGATTTTGTACATTTTCAAATATCAATATAGGCCTAAACAGTCAACTATTGGTCAGGCTGAAGAAGTATGAAACCATCCCAAATATCAAAAGGCCCCTTTAACCCTTCACACTCAGGATTTGTTAAACTTTAGTTCCCCCTTAGCCCTGTATGTCTGTGTGGATAATTAGCCTTACATTTTGAAACCTACAATCAAAGTTACAGCCAACAGTTTGGTGACACACATTTAAAAAGGCTAGATAAAAAATATTGTGCTTTAGTTAACAACTTAATCAAATGTCATCGGCTATAAAGACATGAATGGTGAATGGATTTAATTGTTGTAATTAATCGGAAACTCGATATAATTGACATTTCAATGCACAATAGTCACCTATTGTGCATTGAAATGTCAATTCTGAAACGATATATCGTGCAGCCTTATCAAGAACAGTTATTTCTTATGAGCTGTGAAGTGCTGTTGCCTTTATGAGTGAGAGCACCTTAAAACTAGAAAGTGTGAGTTCAGTCACTTGCGACAACAAACCACAGAGACACTGAATCTTTCCTAGTTCAAGTGAAGGTTAGTTACGCTAAACTTTGGATTAACAGTAGTGTGGAAAATACAAAATAACAGCTTTCTCCATTAATAAAACATAACATAGAAACGCACAATGCCACAGCTACTGTCATTAAGGATAGAAATGAGCAGCATATTCTCAGGAGGAAGGTTAATTCCCAGAGTGGGCCACCTCAGAGAAGCCTTTTCTAGACCAGACACCAGGAGAGTGCAGTCTCTCTTGTAACAGTCTTAATTAAAAACCAACTCTTTTTTTTTATTATTTAAGCCATGTTTTACAGGCAGATAAAACTACGCTTATGAGGAAGATCACTACAGGAATATGAGGGAACTGTTGACAGCTGGATGTAAGAAGGTTTACTCAGAAAAAAACCCTCTTGATAATATGTTGTTGAGAATAAGTAAAACGCAGACTTAAAACCATTTAACAGAGGATGGATAACCTTATTGATTTCTGTGACTTTAAATGGAAGAGTTGTATGATGATTTACAGCATGAGGCTTCAACAAAAAAAAAACCTTTGTAACGCAGTAGTGTCGTTTGTTCCCCTGTGACTGGAAGCAAAATCAAATCATAGCCAAAACAACGCCTGAACAAAAACACAAGAGACAAGCATGAAGGCAAACGTACAAAAATCCACAGAGCTACATGCAGGTAAATAGTCACCAGGAAGTGAAGACATTTCCCTGCCTCAGTAAGTGGCGTTAACTTGTCTTCCTTATTAGCTTTTCATTAACCAGGCAGTCAAAGAGCTTTTACTAAAGCTTTAGAGGTATACAAAAAGGAAGAGGACTGCAACACAAGCTCCAACACAACCAATAGCTAGGGAAATGTTTCCAAACGTTTCCCGTGTGTTTTCCTTCTTAGACCGAGATGGTAGTTTTATAGAAACAAAATTCTGTTAGTGACTTTCATGTGATAAGAAAAAGGAGATGTATAGTGGACCAACAATGACACAATTTGTTGACCAATTAGTTAAATGAACAGATCTGTCACACAGAGTTTCTCCATCAATAATTATGCAAAAGCAGCACTTAAAATCTTGTGTTTACCAGAGATTTGCTCGTGTTCCTGGAAGTAAGTTATTCAGCATGAAAAAAGCATTTAAACGGACCAAACTCAATAAGTCTTAGTGTGTGAAAGTGTGAGTATATATGGAAAACATTTAGAAAATCAAATATCTCAATATTTTGATAACATCACTTAATTAAGGTTGACTATTAACACACTGAGATTTGAATCAATTATCATCATTAATGTGGATATGTATTACTGACTAAGTGTGTAAAGGAAAGTGATAGCCCAGATAGAAACTGTCAAGAAATTGAAACACCTTATTGTAATCTATTTTTTAAACCAAGAAAAAAAAAGAATACTTGTGCTATAATGCAATTACTCAAATCTATCTAATGTATTTCTATATATGATTCCAGGTTGAATAGCTTCTCTTCCACGACAAGCTACTAGACCGGAAACGCATTTGAATCTCGATTTGCATATCACATCACACACAAATCCTGTGGTGACTACAGTAATCTGGTTTGTACAGGGTGGGTGCACAGTTTTACATGCAAAACCTTTACAATGCAATTCAAATCAATAGCTCAGGTATGATCTGCTGTGTGTGTGTGTGTGTGTGTGTTAGTATAAAAGAGGTAGAGATGGAGTGTGTGAAACCCTTTAAATCATGCAGGCTTACCCAACAGAAGCAGCTTCAGCTCCCTCCTCGCATCCCTCTTGTCTCGCCGGAGTTGTTTCTCGATCTCAGCGTTGATTCTTTTGGACTCCTTCGCCTCTTCACTCAGGCAACAAGCCATCATGGAGTCTAAAGTCATCACCGCATGAGCTGAAAAGCCCGTCTGACAAGGGGCGCCGGGTTACACCTCACAGCAAATATTAAAAATATGTCCGACACTCAAGTATTATCCAAAACGCTGATAATGGAGCTTGCTGCAGAATCCGGCCTTCCTTTCTTCAGGGTAAAAACTGCTGTCAAGTGTCAAAATATTTTGACAGCTTAGTCAAAGTCTCGTGCCAATCCTCAGGTTACAGGAGCTGACAGCTGATCACAGAAAAATTTGCAATGCAACATGTCTGCAAACATATCAGATGACTACAGGTGTGAAAAATACTTGATGCACTTTCCCAAAAAAACAAACAGCTGGATTTAGTTTGGGAAAGTAGCTCGTAAGCTAAGGACCAAGCTAACAAGTTGATTAATTTTCAACGTACAAATACTTGTATAATCCTTAGCCAGCCAATCTAACACTCATCCAAAATATATAAGCAGTATTTTATTTCAAAACTACAGACTTCGGTCCCAGAGACAGTGGGACACTACAGGCTGCCACATTTGTACAATCCCTCCGCTGGTCGCCCGGCCGAGTAGAAGGCTAGCCGCCCCGAAACCATCACTGTACGCCCGCGTAGCGACAATGAGCGCACCGTAAAACTGTCCATCTACGGAACACACATAAACTATATCCCTGTTGTCTCTAGCACTCGACGATTGATAGCTATTGTGTCAATCCAGCTGAAGAACAATGCTTTAGTATCACGTTCAGAGCAGTTATCCTGTTGCACCCAGTGACCAGTGGAAGCTAAATGGGCAGGCTAATTGTTAGCTAGCTAGGTTAGCTTAGCTAGCCATCCCTGGAATTGCAGCCAACTGGCGAAAACCCAGAAAGCTCAGCCTGACAGAAGACCTTCATGTATCAAGATAGGGAAAAATGTCGCCTTCAAAATGCCCCAACACTGACAGTCAGATGTTCCCTTGTAGTCCGTACATTTTTTTTTTATCGCTCCTGGTATTTTTTTTTCTCCTGGTGGTGCTGATTGCTCTTCGTCTCCCACTCCTCAGCCCCGGTGTGGTGTAGTTGCCTGCTGCTGACGTCGCTTGGGATATAAGTGATTGACAAGGGCGAGAGCCAATGAGAACAGCGTGTGTTGGCGTTTAAGGTGGGACTTTGCCGCATGGTTAACTTCCCAAGTTTGCTTGAGAGGAAGTCTTCCTTTCGGAGGCGTGTCGGCGAAAGCAACTGACATTAGGCTGCACGGGCAACGCCCATCTGTCAGACATCCAGGGGAGAGGGGGCACAGCAGTTTATTCATGGGAAACATCCACATTCACAAGAAGAAATGCACTGACTCAGAAACACATTTGATCCATAAAGAACTGCTCACATTTCTGCACAGCCCTCATCTTAAAAATATAATAGTCGATAGATACTTTATTGATCCAAACTGGGAAATTGTTTTGTTACAGCAGCAGTGTGTTACATTTAAAAGGTGGGATAAAGAATAACCGTAATACAATAAACAAACATAAACAGCCAATATAACCACATATACAGTAGAAAATACATATTTCACAAATAATATAAAATATTCTGGATTAATTAAAATGTTCTATAAATACAAAATATTGCAGCAACATAAATATAGACGTACAGAAAAAGAAATATACTGCAGTTTGGCATATACATATCCATTGTGATAAGTTTTTCTTTTTTGTTTTGTTTGTTTTGTATATTCATATTTGGCGTAAATACTTGTTTTTATTCTCTTTAATTTAAAGTGGACCTATTATGCTATATTGGAAACATATATTGTAGGGCCATATACAAAAATTTCCGTGAAGTTTTTTGCTAAAAATACCAAACAAATCACCCATTGTAGCCATGCCTCATACTGCTCAAACCCCTCGTTTGCAGCCCTGTTAGAGAAACGCGGATTTTGGGTCCTTAGCTTGAAAATCAAAAAAAGAGGAGGCAGAGATTGATCAGAATTCTACCGGAAATAAAGTTAAATTCTGCTGTGATAAAACGCCATCCTGCTCTAAACCATATCAAGGATTATTTATTGAAACAGTATGGAGCTCAAATGCTTTTTCTCTTGCGGGTTTACCAGGGGCGTTTCCTGGACCTGGAAACATTCGGGGCTTAGCCCACAGTTCATTAAAGGTACCGGGCGCTACAGTGGAAATTTCTACTGCAACACTCCCCACACGCACATACACAGTACAACTGCGACTGTTACAATGAAGGCTCGATAATCAGCTCACGGCATATGGGTGTAAGCAGGGGTAAAGTACTATTTTTTAGAAGTGGGGGGCGGACCTAACCTCCTCTTGGGGTTCCTCACCTCCTCTAGGGGGGTCCTCACCGAAGATTTTAAAGTTAAAAGCATCAATCTGGTGCACTTTGAGAGCAAAATTAAGAGATATGGATACATATTTCAACATCCATATGAAACAGAACTGTAAACAGATTTTCTTTTTCTTTATGGATATTTTTTAAATCACTCCCCTGTGACTGTGTAATGTAAGGTAGCTTCTACCTGTCGAACACTGACAGTAAATCAACATTTTCCAGAGAGCTTCTTTGAAATCACCAGGTAACGCTAAAAAAAAATTACATTTATATTGTATGACAAAGTGTTAATTTAATATCTCTGGCTATAGCTATAGCTACTTGCTAACGGTTTAGCTTACCCGCGCGATTCAAAGTAACGTCAACAACATAGCTGTAATTTATGCTTTGCTTACATGTTCGCATAACTTGGAAGTTTACTGACATTTACATACCTTGTTTACCTGGCGCAAGTGGTGGCTCTGGGGTTGTTGTGTGAGCCACCACTTGGGTGGCGCCGAATGCTGGGCATTTAACATGCATTTAAACAGTCCTTCAGCGCCACTCGATGACGTAGTATACTTGAAATAGTGGCTCTGCAGCAGGTTTACTCGACATTGAGAAACGGCCCGACGGACAGTTTAAACATTGTCATAGTATAGGTACCTATCTGCCAATAAGACACGTTTATTTCCATGCAACTCTCTGGTGATTGGTCTGGTATCTTGCCTCTGTTGCATTCAGTGAACACGGGAAATAACAATCCTGCTGTCCTCTCTATGTCATAATGAGGTTCAGGTAAAGCACGGTTAATGTATTATATTATTGAGGGAGAATTACCTGGGGCTATGCCCCGGATGCCCAGGCCAGGCGACGCGCCTGGGGTTTACCACAAGGTGAGTTCCTTTTTTTATTTCCTGCTTTTTAAACACATGTGCTCTCCAGTACAGGTTAGCTCTGAGTATTAGCGAGGCTTGCTAATGTAAACAAAGACGAGATTACGTCCAAAATACGTCAGGCATTGTTTCTGATAGCAACTTTCTGTGGGTCCGGCTGATTTGACGTCATATCGGCAGCAAATCTGTATCCGCTCGTTGTACCCCCGTTTTTAGAGATTTGGGTACAGAGGAAGGGTTTTATTTTCTGACGCTGCGTGAGTTCCCCGACACACCGGGGACACATATTTATGTATAAAAGACATGCAAAAGTGCATTTTGCATGATAGGTCCCCTTTAATTGTATTTTAAAAATATTTTCTTTTTATAACTGTTACATTTTTGACCTTCTCTTACAACTTATTTCCTTATGTTCTTTATGTTTGCGCCACCTTACACCAAAGCAATTCCTTGTAGTGTGAAGGTACCGGTTGATTCTTGTTCTGATTCTGGAACCATGAAAAACCTTAAGATTAGGAAGTCAATTAAGGGACAAACATTAATACAGTGTTTTTACATTTGCGGCAACTTTTTTTCGTGTAAAGTTTCTATGGGTTATTATCAAAGTGCTGTATAAATTAAATGTATTATTTTTATTGAATAAAGACATGAGAAAAATAAATAAATGTGGGTAAACTGAAAAAAAAAAAAGACAAAAACATCAATTACAAAAAATATTTTAAAACAAACTTCTTTTTTTCCAGAGGTTCATAAGAACCTCTAAAGCATTTGCTTAGGGGTGTTTTCCCTATAGAACACTTGATCTATAGGGCAGATAGTATTTTGACCCCTAAGTACCACATGTATACAAAGTCTGGCCTGTTTTAAGAAGGAACTTAATGAATATGTCGAATGCAGGACTCTTTAAATATTCAAATCTTTGAGGACTGCACTATTATACCTGCAGTACTGAAGTCAATGCATTGCTCAGACTTTTGAATGAAAGGCCTTGTTGTCCTTGTTTTTATTTTCCTCTTCGTATAGACACCTTGGCCTTGTGTCTTTTAGATTTAATTTTGTGTGTCCTATTATAAAACATTATCTTTAATAAAGTGTTTGATCCTTACACTGTGAGCTTATCCTGACTGCTAGCCTACAGCTGTTGATCTCCACTGTCACCTTGGAGTTTCACAAGATTATTCAAGACATATTTAATCATCTGTCCGCAAACAGAGAACTGTACATTTACTGAAGCTAAAGGTGGGGTATGTCATTTATTTCAGAAACACTTTTTGTTATATTGGAATGCTCTTAACATCCCGATAGCAATGAATATCTCAAATGCCTTGACAATAAATACATTAAAAAAATTCATCTGTGGAAGTCGTAGCGCTGTAAAAAGCACGACCAATCATCTGAGCCGGCCCGGCTAAAATAACCTGCCTTTCTAGCGCAATCGAGCTGGTTTCTCCAAAATGACATACCCCACCTTAAAGGAGCCTACTATTCAGAAATACTTGTTCTTAACTTTAGAATTGACATGTTATGTATAATATGCTACTCAGGAGGTTTTTCAGATTGTCCAGTGCAGTGTGGAAGAAATGTTCTGACGCTTTCTTTGATCCCATTTCATTTGTATTGCCAGTGGAAGGACAGTCCATTGACCATTCTTACCACGGCAACTTAGTTTTCCTAAGATTAAAAGATGATGGTGTGGACTCAAGACAGATTTACATCTTACACAAAAATCTAAGTGACAATAAAACAGTATATCTGAATAAACTAGCAGAAAATGTAAATAATCAAGTAAATTATTAGTACTTTATTTCATTTATTGGGCTTCTATCAACCACTGCAGTAAAAATTTTATTTAGAAAGGTTTTATCTGTTGACAAAAGTAAGGACAAAATGCTTTCCACTGTTGTAACCCATGTTGCCATTCTGTATTGAAATCTTAAAGGCTGCCAGACAATACTGCAGAGTCAGGTGACATCTTGTGGACGTGAGATGCAGTTGCAAGAGGTGGGTTCAGTAAGACTTATTTAATTCAAAGTCCTCAAAAGTCCTGCTTAACCAAAGCTATACAAAGTATAATATCAACCTCTGAGATGAAGTGGAGTATAAATGCAAAGTGGTAGTGAAAAATTGATGAAATGAAGTACCTTTCATTTGTATGGTACTGCCGTAAATGTACTTAGGTACTTTCCACCACTGGACATAATGTTATCTAAAGAATTGTATTTAAAGAGGTCTCAAGCCTTATAAAGGATGGGAACAACTTAGTATTATGAACAATCAAATGGTATTTACTTCAGGTAGAAATACAACTATTTTTTAAATGGTTTATGGTGTTTGTAATTTAAAGGCATTCTAAACAAAATGTAAAACATTGTTTGGTTTTTCTTGCATCCTCAGAGCCTTATTTAACTCTTTTACTATGCAATATTTATTGTTAAATTAAAGTTTCATTTAAACACCTTTTATTGCAACCTTGCAAAATAATAGTAAATACAGTTTAATTGCATTCCCCTAAACTGCAATGCCTTAACATTTAGTTTAAAGGATTACTCTTGATGAGTGCGGCTGTGGCTCAGTGGATAGAGTGCTGGACTTCGAATCAGGGGGTACCAAGTTAGAGTCCCACTGCAGTCAGCATGTCGTTGTGTCCCTGGGAAAGACACTTCACCCCAAATTGCTCCTGTGGGGATTGTCCACAGTACTGAATGTGTATGTAAGTCGCTTTGGATAAAAGTGTCTAACAAATGACATGTAATGTAATGATGAACAACAGTTTGCAGAAGTGAATTAATCGTTAGAAGAGAGAACACATGAAGAGAGGGCGGTGCTCCATCACCTCCATCATCCCCGCGTTAATCATTGATCCTCGTCTGTTTCCCACAGCAGCCGGAGACGGGGACAAAGTCTCCTCTCGCCTGTGAGGATGTTTCAGCACATAGAAACACGCTTAGTATACAATGGTCCTTGTGCAGCAGCTTTCTCCTAATTGTATTAAATAATCTAAATCATTCTGGGTAATTCCCAATTTTCATATACAAGGAATTTGCTTGGGTGTATTGATGCCATGATAAAGCGCCAGTACAGTACATTTACCATTTACCGTTTAAAATAGGTTATACAACTTGCCAACTTGAATATATATAAAGTAAGGTATGTTTATATATCTTTAATAGATTATATTACAGTGTGTAGGCTGGTTTATTACAGTATACTGTATAACATGTGTTTGATATAAAAATGGGCAAAAAGCTGTGAAACATGGCTAACATCATTACATTCCCCTCATGGATATTAAAATATTGTGATTTATATTCTAAATATCACATCAAGATACTGCAAAGAATACGGCAAAAATAAAACACACACACACACACACACACACACACACACACACACACACACACACACACACACACACACACACACACACACACACACACACACACACACACACACACACACACACACACACACACACACACACACACACACACACACACACACACACACACACACACACACACACACACACACACACACACACACACACACACACACCTCTCCAGGCAGAGGTGGACTGGGGGTAAAAAGTGGCCCAGGGATTAATTGACAGACAGGCCCACTTAATGCGCGGCATGTATCGGCCGGCCGGTGACGAAAGTATGTTACTAAACAAAAAACCCTATGCATTACACGTGGTGGGTATTGTGATATCACTGATATGTGAAAGTGAAACTATCTGATAGATAGAACATGGGTAGCCTATCAAAACGGCCAGCCGGCCCAGCGCCAGCCAGCCCAGCGCCAGCAGCCCAGCGCCAGCCAGCCCAGCGCCAGCCAGCCCAGCGCCAGCCAGCCCATCGCCAGCCAGCCCAGCGCCAGCCAGCCCTGGCGCCATCTAGGCCAGGCTGGCTGGTTGTGTTAGGCAAGAAAAAAAAAAAAAAAATTATAATAATAAAAAAGAAATGTTTTTCTTTTTTTGCAAATCCGACCGGCCCTCCGGCCCACGCACAGCACCGGCCCACTGGGAAAACTTCCGGTATTCCCGATGGCCAGTCCCCCCCTGTCTCCAGGTCTTTCCCCTCCCTTGTTACCATGGCGATGCAGAGCTCAGGTGATCTCTACCCGAGAATGAACACCTGGACCGACCGGTTCTGCGGGCCAAGACAAAAGATTGACACCTTAATACCAGGCGAGGAGGAGGAGGGACGAAATACCTGCTGCGCTTCAACTTCAACTCTGCTCAGAAACACTCAGGGTGAAATACAACCTGCTGGAATCACTAACTCACAGAAAAACCTTTCATAGTGCTCAGTAATGAGTTTTTAGGTGTAATAGTGTATGTAGTATGTGTATTATGTGATGGGCACCTTATATATTTTTTAATCTAAATAATGTATTGTGGTTTTATATTTTAATAATGTATATTTTAACTTCAAATGTCAACGCTCAACTATAGAAACAAGGCTTTAAAATGAACTTTAGCTATAAACTCTCTCTTCTCTGTTTGGGAAATATCTTTAATTGCATTGTTCTTATCAAATTAAAATACATTAAATTAAAATGTACACAGACATTGTTGTCTGTGGGTATCCAACTGTATTACTTAATATTTTGTATCAGATGCAAAGGGAAAATGATAAAAAGTCAATTCAAATCGACCGGTAAAGTTTTGTAATGAAAACTAAGCACCCCCCAAAGAATAAAAATACACTTTTTTTTTGTAATAGTTAGTTGAAATCAAGTGGTGTACAGGTAATATTTCCCAACACATTAAGTCATATAAAGTAACTCTTCAGTGCTCGGAAGCTAAAACATGAAGCTCTCTGCAGCCGAAACTTTATCCGCATCGCATTCATTCTGCTGTCAAAACGAACCATGTTACAGAACAACCACTTCCGGTACGAGCTTTCAAAATAATGCTGTGGTTTGACCATGTGAAAAACTTTGGTGGGAAAGTATACATAAAACCAAAGTAGGTAAATTACAAAACGGAGTTAGACAGCATGAACAAAAACGTATATATGTAAAGTTATTTTAACTTTTTTTTACAGCTGTTTTAGGCCTCACAATTGTGTGCATTTAATAATACCACATTTAAAAATGCAATGCTTTTTACTTTTAATGTAAATAATATATATTAGGGTGGTCCTTAGTGCCATGTACATTTTCGAATTCATTTATGTTTTGCTCCAACCACCAGAATTCGTTATGATGGTCAAGAAAACTCCCCTGGTGCATTTTATTCAAATTCCAACAACATTTTCCCCTCCCTCATCAACCTTGAAGTTTAGCCTCATGTACGGTGGTCCTAAATACTGAAAGTGGGAAAGTCTAAGCTCCAACCCCCAGAATTCATTCTATTAGTTAAGGAAACTCTCCTGGTGAATTTGTTCCTCAGTCTGACAACATGTACCCCTCCCTCATCGACCAGGGCTGCTACACCAGCAGCCACGGTGCTGCAACTGAGGCTACACTTCAAGGTCGATGAGGGAAGGGTACATGTTGTCAGATAAACTGTCTGTGACTGGGATTTTCTTAGTCATTTTGTTTATGTTTTGGTTTCTTGATGTACGGCTCACAGTCCAAGCCCCTATGACTGAGCCACTGTCATCCTGATGTCAGAAATACATGAACGATTAAAGATAAAACCAGCCTCCTGGCTCATTCTGGCATATGTACAGTACTATTTGCTAGTTTGCAAAGTCCTTGTGAAATCAATGAATGAAAAAAAAGTGTTGTTGTGAGTATCATTTACTGGAGTTTTATGTCAGTGTCAAAACCTCAAAACTCATGAACCGGGAACTTAGCGAAACTTAGCTTTGGGCTATTATATCAAGTTTCCTGTCAACACACGCAACAGTCTGGCCTGTTCCTACAGCTTTGTGTATTCTGTCATATCCGTTTACGTCCCGCAGACGTCAGGCAAGACTCGTGAGCAGCTTGTTGACTTTGGAACAATATACATGAGGAGTGGTCAATATCAACATTGAATCACACTGCAGGTGGAAAAATATACTGCAGCACTTCTCTGTGTGGACACGACTACTTAAGCATGAATAATATTTGGTTACAAGCGGAAGTCAATCTTTTAAAATGACATTTATGTAAAAGTAATGAAGCATTTAACACAAAATGTACTTAAAGAAATCAAAAGTGTTTACTCCTCATTGCAGACAATTGCGAGATGTAATAATTATGCATTCTACTAGTTTATTACTAGTTAGGCACTGTTTACATTTGAAGCCTAAGTGGTGTGGCTCATTTTTGTATAAAGTATTGGTTTGTTATAAATGAAATCCTCATATACAAATTGATCATATGAATTGCATGTAAAATCTTTTATGAATTCTCATCGTCAGAATATTTTATTTATCTAGTGAGAATTGGGTTTGGTGACAGTTTAAGATAAAAATAAAAATAATAATAAAAGTAAGAATGTCGAATAAAAGGATACAATATATATATGTCCTTATTACTTATATAAATATAGGAAATTCATCAAGTACACATAAAAAAAGGGTTTTATATAAACATAAGGGAAAATAAAATTTCCAAAAAAGATCATTTAAAATAGATCAAGTAAAATATGAATACAAAATAACATGTTTAAGTTAAATTGTGCACTGTACTACAAAATGAAACATGTATAATTATGCATAATAAGCTACAACCTCATGCTCTTATTTTACACGCACACTCCTCTTACTTCCGGCGCTGCTACGGTGGTTTGCCGCTCTCTTGCCGCGTCGCCGCCAAGAGCGCATTCCTGCCGCAGAGCGTTTCCAGCGGAGCACGGAGCTGCACATTCCTCTGAAGGTGCGGTGTGGACTTTCCCGGGCGGCAGGTTGTTTCGAGTGGGCTGAAAGAGATTTGAGAAAGTTGTTTTAACTCCGTATCAGCGGGCTAAACAATGACGCTGTCTGTGCGCTTCAGCGACAATAGCTGCTAGCTGTTAGCCGCAGGTGGACGGGACGCGGTGGAGAAATGAAGCGCACCGAGAAATCAGAGACTGTACCTGCTCGTTTTCAGGGAGTGTGACGGTCTGATTTGCAGGTAAAAGAAAGCTGTTTTTAAACTTTTATGACTTTGACTTTCTCTTGAATTAGCACAACGTTTTTTTAAAGGCGTATTTGATGTCAACACACTGCAAAAGGGCGAAAACGCATTTTAAACACCTGTAAAAGTTTAAAAACACCTGTTAAAGTGTAGCTGTCTATGTAAAAGTAAGATTTCCGGGAGGGGGGGGGGGTGTGTTAGAATAGATCCTGACAGTTCCATTAATTAGAAAATCCCGAACTTGACAACAAGTTTATTGTCAGTCCTTATCGGCTCATAACGTGCAGCTGATTATTCATTAACAGTGTTTTGGGTTTCTGTGGGCCATGGCGGGCTGCTGGCCGTGCTGCCCCAGCCTGTTTGTGTGCTGCCTGTCCGAGGAGGACAAGAACGGCCTCGCGGTGGACAAGGAGATCGCGAGGATCCTCAAGCAGCAGAAGAAGAAGGAGAGAAGGGAAATTAAAATCCTCCTGCTGGGTCAGTGACACATTTTTATTTTATTCACTCATGTAGGCTACTTTACTTTCCATTATCTGCTACTCATACTTCTACTGTACTACATTTCATTGGCAAATATTTACTTATATAATAATTGTTTACTCCATTACATTTCCAACTTGAAAATTCAGATTAATAAAACACATTTTAATGATAAATAATTGATCATAAATGCAAATGACTATAGGTTTAACACTGTATTTAAAACTTTGTTATTAATATACAATAAAATATATTATTATAAGAGAATATATATATTTTAATTATAAGATTGATTAGAATATAAAATATTTGATGACATGACAACATTTACAAGCTACTCGGCATTATAATGTAATGCATAGCTTGTTTTGACCTGCTGCATCATTCATGTAATGAACACATTAATGCATTAATACAAATGTATAAATACAATTATATATAAAATAGTTATTATCATTATTTTGTATACTTTTTGAATGGGCTGTGTCCATAAAAGTATCGTTACTCTTAGTACTTAGAGCAGACTATGTTTTGTCTGCGATCTCCCCCGAGTAATGCAGGAATTTCACATGTGACAGACTATTTATACACTCTCTATTATTACTCCTTTCACTTAAGTAAAATATCTCAGTACTTCTTCTTTTATTTGTTTTCAAAGCCCTGAATGTGCTGGCTCCTGCCTATATAGCCAAACTCCTCCATCGCTACACCCCAGCCAGAGCTTTAAGGTCTGCTGACCAGCTGTGTCTGATAGTGCCCAAGACTAGGCTCAAAGCCTGAGGGCACAGAGCCTTCGTAGCAGCTGGCCCCAGGCTCTGGAACACTCTGCCCCTCCATGTGAGGTCGGCCCAGACACTAGGGGTTTTTAAATCCTCACTAAAAACACACTTCTTCTCCCTGGCCTTCTAGTCAGAGCGGAGCATGACACCTGGCTATTCCCTGTGTTTTTTATATTTCTGTTGTAAATTATTTTTCTTTTATTGTGATTGTAGTAATGTGCTTTTATTACATGTACAGCACTTTGGCTCGACCAAAAATTGCTTTTAAATGTGCTATATAAATAAAACTTGATTTGATTTGATTCTTGCACCTCTGATTTAATATGAGATCAAAGGATTTAAAAGAGCAGTGATGGCAATTATATTTTATAAGTTAAATAAATGAACTCAGACAGTTTAAAAGGGCATTATAAAGGAACGCCCTTTTTTAACACTGCCTGTCCTGTTTGGTAGCCCTGCAACACAGTGTGAACACTATGTGAAGCATGTGTCACTGTGAGAGTATGCGAAGTATGGTTCGGATTGGGATCGGTTGTACCTGAAAGCCACGGAAACCTACAGGCTGGTACACAGCTGGTTGGATGACTTTCAAATGTTCTATTAATCTCCAAGGCTGACAATGAACCGTGGGGTGAAAATGTGTGAGAGGCAGACATCTGGTTCTGTCACCTTATGGCTTACTGGTTTTCTTTTAAGGGAGTTTTTCATCACTTAAGTGCAGAAGTAGCTGAGAAACAGCGCTGAGATGACTCAGAGTATTGTTGAAATTCAGCTTCTGACAACTTGGATTTTACCGATACTGTTCTTTCAATTCATTTTGCTCACAAAGTTTAAAATACAAGTAAAAGCATAAGACAAAATGGAGATAAGTGAATGGGAAACCTTGATAAGCTATCTATAGGTTAAAAAAGGACACTTAAAAGAAAGTAAAAAACACCTTAACACCAACCAAATAACCTAAAAAAAAATATATATATATATATATATATAACACCAACTCATCAATCTTAACATTTGGTCAACATTTGGTAAGATATAATAAACACATATGACAAAGGGAAAATAATGGTTTCAATTAAATTCATTATAGACTAGAGTTAACTGAAGAGGGGATTAATCATTTAATAATACTCTGCACATGTATTCACCTAAATTTGACTAATCCCTGTTTTTGTGGCCTTACAGACTGTAACCACGGCACAAAATGAGCAGGCTGAACTGCTACAAACAGTCTTATCAAACTAAATCTGTTAATCCTCTCAACACTTGTCTACTATGATGTAGATGTTGGCCATGAGGGTGGTGCAACAGGTTGCCATTGACGTGTCTGTGCAAACTGCGTATGTGTGCTAGAAGGTCAATGTTTTTTTGAAATCTCTTTTAGATTTATATCTGTGGAACTGCAGTATGGCGTCCAGATCACATTTCTAAATATAATATTTTTGGTAGTGGTTTTTTGCGAAAAGGAAGCATTCACTCTACTTTTATCTCTGCTTTTGGTCTCCACCAACTGGTAACCGACACATTTGGCTCTGTAGCTCATTTATGCTCCACGATGTTTACCAGTTAGTCTTAACCTTTGTCTTACTGTTTGGTGCGGAGCAGGATGTGTACAGTATGAGCTTTCATCATCTAACAAACACCGAACTTTAAAACCAAAACCAATGAGCTGAAAGACGCTGAAACCCTCTGAGGGAATCATTATTTGAGTTCATCACTAAGAGCAGAATCAAGCTATTTCACGATGTTCAGCCCCAAAAAACTGGAACTTAAACCGTGGTAAAAGGTTCAGCAAGTCTTCAAACATTTGTTCATTCCAGTGACTGAATCACTGACCTCTTTAAAAATGATTCTTCAAACTCACTTTTACAGTTTGGTTTTGTCTTAAAGGTGGGGTAGGTAAGTTTGAGAAACCGGCTCGAGATACACTTTTTGTTATATTCCATGGAATGCTCTTAACATCCCGATAGCAATGAATATCTGAAGTGCTTTGACTAAAAATCCATACAAAAATGTAATCTGTGGAAGCCGTGGTGCTGTAAAAAGCACGACCAATCATCTGAGCCGGTCCGGCTAAAATAACTGGATGCCCTACCTGCCTGTCAGCCTTCCATCTGTGCACAAACTTATCTCGTGCTCTCATTGGTCATGTGCGCGTTCGTGTGTGTTGGAGGAGGGGCTCTGTAAGGAAGTGGCAGATTTTTTCCCGGCTATATATTTTCAAATTCTAGCGCACTCGAGCTGGTTTCTCCAAAATGACATACCCCACCTTTAACTTTGCCTTTTAAACTTGAATTATACAGTTTTATATCCAGTACCATACATGGGTGTTATAGTCTTATTATTGTAAAACGTCCTTAAATGAAAGGTTATTTTAAAGTTGTTTTATTATTATTATTATTATTACTATTCTTAATACATGTTATTAGTATTTAACATCCTGTCTGCAATACTAATTATACATTAGAACATATAATAATCTTTCAGGTCTCTCTTGAAAATGAGACCTTGAGTCTCAATGAGATCTACACCTGTATAAATAAAGGCTAAATAAAAATAAAAATACTTATATTATTATTATTATTGTTATATACCAGAGAGTCGGGCCCTTTCAGATCCTGGTGTGAAGAATCCTTCTCGTTAAAACTGACTGTATGTCTTTCAGGCACCTGTTTTAAATCCCTCTTGACATTTAACCACTCTCCTAAACAAATTCCAAACATTTTCACCCCTACAAGGTTTCATTTCAGCCGACCTGCATGTGTTTAGTCTGTGGGAGGGAACCCATAAAGACTCAGGTAGAGCATGAATAAACAGAGAGATAATATAACAGCAAGGCGATGATGCTAGGCCCCGTTGACAGATGTGTACTTCATATAACTGTTTTGTGTGCTTGAAATGTTGCTGCACATGTCTGTAATGGTGCAAAACGTGTGATTTTTAACGCACTATAAATTAAATAAACACGAGAAATTATCAATTCCTCAGGTACTGGAGAAAGTGGAAAAACCACTTTCATCCGGCAGATGAGGATCATCCACGGACGAGGCTTCTCAGAGGAGGAGAGGAGGAGTTTTGCCAAATGCATCTTCCAGAACATCCTCACAGCCATGAAGGCCATGACGGGGGCCATGACCGCGCTCAAAATCCCCTACTTCAACCCAGAGAACGAGGTAAAGTCTCAGATAAACAAACAGAGTGGTGCGGGCATCAGGGCAGAGAGATTGTGCCCACACCAAACACAGAAACACACACTCAGCACGATTTAGTCTATACAGAGTGTTTATGCTGAATCTCAAACCCACTTTTTTCAGATTTACGGGAAGTGGCTGCATGACATAAACACGGTGCAGATCAGCCATCTGGAGCGCGGCTACGTGGACGCCATCCGCCGCCTCTGGGCAGACTCGGGGGTGCGGGTGTGTTACAGCCGACGCTGCGAGTACCAGCTCCTGGACTCCACTGAGTAGTGAGTATCTGTATGAGAGCGTCATGTGAGCAAACACTGTCACTGCAAGCTGTCCAAGATGATATCACACTACGGGAATCTATAAGAGAAGGTGTTTGCCAGATGCAGCATCAAAATGTCAGGGGAGTAAAGCAAAAACTCACCTCTCGAACTAAATAGTATTCAGTTTCTATACAGTATAAAGTATATATTTTTTTCTTAATTTATTCTTTTCATTTAAAGAAAATAACCTTTTGATGACATTATCATAAAAGAAAGGATCCTTGGATATTGATATGTCCCTCCTTTTCTGCCACACACCCTCAGAATGAGTTGCATACTATGTGTTTTTGTACTGAGACCACTAGAGGGGGCTAGTTCCCCCACAATGTTCTTTATTCCCAGCCATGTCGAAACCACCAGTTGATCAAAGAGTGAATACGGAAGCACATCAAACTCCTGTGAGTCAGATGAAACATGAATCATCTTTTAAAATGTTTAGGAGAACCTGAATGTCACAATACCGCATACATTGTTTTTTTTAGCTCATCACGAAAAGATGTAACACAGCCTGTGTGAGCCTCACGCTCAAAGTATGTAACGTGTCCCAGAACAAAGCCAGCTCAGTTTTCTCTTTCCTATTTCCTCTGTTTACCCAGTAGCTCAATCATAGCGCTGTGTGATAAGAGACAGGCGGTAGCTAATGACAGCTTGTATCAACACGAGCCATAAAGCCGTCATCTGTGCACACGGCGATATGGACTCGCTCCACTCCCTTCTTGTATTTTTAATCACTGTTTTTTATTATCATCATCATATATCTTGTGTCCCTTCAGTTTGCTTTACCTGTGGAGTAAACAGAGACAATATGGAACTTCCTTCCTCTCTCTTTCAGCTACATGAATAACCTGGACCGCATCTCCGCCCCGGAGTACATCCCCACGGAGCAGGATGTGCTGCGGGTTCGATTCCCCACCACGGGCATCCACGACTACTCCTTCACCATCAAGACCATCACGCTAAGGTGACAGTCTTCAGATTAATTTTTAATATATATATACTTTATTAATCCCCGTGTGGAAATTGTTTCTCTGCATTTGACCCATCCTAGTGTTAGGAGCAGTGTGCTGCCATTTTGAACGGCGCCCGGGGAGCAGTGTAGGGAACGGTGCCTTGCTCAGGGACAACTCGGTAGCACTTGGTCTTGCCGGGACTTAAACTGGTGACCTTCCAGTTGCCAAGCCAAGTCCCTATCGACTTCGCCACCACCGCCCTTACTAGTCTTAATTCCCTTACTTGTGTACTCTTGCTGTGTTGAGTGCCTAAGTGTGTTCATGTGGGTACTGGATACAGCGTTGGAAGCTGGGCCAATTAATCTGATTAAAGTTGCTCACTGCCAAATGAAACATAAATTGATTCAATACTGAGTAAATCATTACCAAAATCTCCTGCACTCATTGAATAAAGGATTACATACTTGCTTTTGCCTTAAGCCACGCCTCCAATCCGCTGAGTCCAGTCTCGGCTCCGTCAAATGAACGAAGAGGGAAATAACTCTGGATTGGGCTAGTTTGGCTATTTTTTGTAAATGTCCCCGTTGTGGGACAAATAAAGGATTTCTGATTTACAATGTCATGACCTTTTAAATAAGGGCCATTCAAGTGTCAGCACAGGGAAGTTGGTTTACTTTGTTGATGGACACTCAGATTTACTGAGGTCTCTTTCTCAATGCAAGTCAATGGAAAAAGTCATTTTGAGCCCTGTGGCGTCACTTCACTGACACGGAAAGATGATACCACAGGTTGGCCAACACTCAAATGTGTTTCACCGTGCACTTCCTGCAGTCTTGGTTCATACTGAGAAGTACGGCATGCACTATGAGGATGGGTAAATTATGACGGACAAAAAGATACAAGTTGTAATTGTGAAACTCTGGACACTTCTCACCCTCAACGAACTTCACCTTGGCTTCTGAAGTGTTGGCACCAGCTGTGATTGGGGTTGATTCGCTAAACAAATACAAGTCATCCATGTGTTTTATATGATATTGACTAATGATAACACTACACAAAAGAGGCCATCATTTGAAAAGGTTAATTGAGCAGTCTGGCATGATTCGGTTCAGAAATCGATAATGTTTCTAGCTAGCTAGCGTTAATAAACTACGCTACCCAGTCGAAATTCACACACAATTGAGACAAACCGAATGGAGACACAACACAAGAGAAACTTATACCCACACTATTCACTGCATTGAGGGAAAACTCCCTGTTGACCTGATGCAGAGGCTTTGTCTGCAACAGGACTAGATTTATGACGGAGATGATAGACCTTCAGGGGAAGGTTTATTTTGAACCTGCGTTGTTTCTTTCTGAAACCAGAGGAAGACCTGACTCCAGCTGAGCAGACACAGATCACATTTCTTTGTGTGTTCCCAAATGAAATGACAACTGCTCTTAAATTATGAGGCACAACACACAATTAAAACAAACTAGACTGAAGGCAAGGTTTGTTTTGGCTCCGGCACAACTGACAGATTAATGAATGACGGTACTGCTTCTGTGTCGTTCACACAGCTACGCCCAGCCTGCAGCAAGACAGCAGGAGTTCATAAAGACAGATCCAGCTTTCCATTGCAAACACAACAAAGAAAAAGTCAACAACAACAGTAAACAAGTGAAAAATCTAACAATTTGAATATTTGTCACAATTGAATTTTCAGGCCTTCGTTGTCTACAACCAAATAATGAATTACTTTAAACATACACTATGTGATAATTGGAAAGTCAATACAAAATCAAATGAAGTGGTCCATCTTGTATCCTTTCCTAGGCTTTTTTAGGCAAAGATAACAAACGTATACGCATCAACATCAAACCTCCGTACCGCTTTTAGTTTATCTTTCATATGTCAGGATTTTTAAGGTCAAAATACATTTAACCAAGTCTATTTGAAGAATACAAATATAGTGATATTTGTATTTCTTAACCCAGCACCTCCTTATCTGAAGTACAGATCCCAAAACAGAGAATATGTCGACCTTAGGACTCAATACTAGTGCCTGCTTTGTTTACATCTTAAGTGTGTTCATTTGAACAGCGTTAGCACGGCTTCCTTGTTTACTTGTTTGTTTTTCTCTTGCCTTTCTAACTCTTGCTCCTCTCTGGCAGGATCGTGGATGTTGGCGGTCAGAAGTCGGAGCGCAGGAAGTGGATCCACTGTTTTGAAAACGTCACCTCGCTCATCTTCCTGGCGTCGCTCAGCGAGTACGACCAGGTCCTGGAGGAGAGAGAGACCATCGTAAGAGACACGTCCAACCTCACTGCAGAGCGTGGACAAAATAACAGAAACAGCCTAAACAGTCCAATATACACAAAATACTGTAGCTTATTGTAGATCTGCAACAATGAATTGATTATAGAGTTAATGTAATGAATTAAAATGAATAAATAGTTATATTTATAAGCAACCGCTTTTAAAATCATTTGAAGGTTTTAGTAACTTACCAACTACAAATACCGATTTAAATCTTGTGTTTTTGATATTGTTGCTTTTTTATGTTTAATATAATTGTAAACTAAATATTTTCGGAAAATTTGTCAGACAAAACAAGTTATTCAAGGTCATAATTGTGGACATGTTCCCTATCTTATGATGTTTTATAGACTAAGCTATAATGGATTCCTAACAAAATATCAATAAATTAATTATTAATAAATAATCCTTAGTTGCATCCACATATATAGATTATTGTTGCTGTTACATTAGCATTAAAAAAGCCTTTACGTTTTTAAATGATAACAATACATTTAAATGCCTTATATACAGCCAGTAGCTGTTAGCTTAATTAAATTGAGTACAAATGTATTAATTTCCCATTAAAACGTATTGTTCTTTTCTTCCGAGTGTTTTCTCAGTCAGTTCATACTTCCTCCAGCAGGTTTCACTCTTGCACAACAAAACCTCCCCCTCTCGCTCGCCTTCTGTCCCCCCTCCCTCCCTCCCTCCCTCCCATCCTGTCTCTAAGCTGTTTATCTCTCCCAGCCACTTTTTCGTCTGCCAACACATTCATTAACCTCCACAGAGGCCCGTGTGCTCCAGACCTCCATAAACCCCCCCACACCCCCTCCTCTCTTTAAAGGACTGCTTTCCTCCCGGCTTCGTCACAATCACAATCTGTCTTTCCATCCATGAGGAGTCAAAATCATCTCTCAGAAACTCACTGGTGTAGTTCATGTATCTATAACAACAAATTAAATCCCAAAATCAAGAAATTAGCATCTTATAACTTCCCTCGCCTCGAAGTCAATGGGGTTCATTTTAACGTGACATAAGATATGTGGTTAACACAAGCTGAAGAGATTTTAATGTTTAATTAAAAATACCAAATTTGTGTCCTCAAAAGGCCGTTTCTAGTGGCTAATGAGACTATAAAAACATAATTATGCCGACTATAAGGTAAAGCGAAAGCGTTTTTTTTCTTTAAGCCTGGCGTTAGCTTTCTACTGCGATAGCTTTGACTGAATAAATCATAAAAGTTCTGTTCATTTATGAAAAATATCCTGCTGAACGAAACGTTTTTCCTAACAGTTGTTTGCCACAGGGCGTATTCTCTGCCATTATCGAAACGCCTTTCCATTTTCTCAAAGTGCGACACTTCCTCCAGTATAAAATGTGACTCTGTTTCTGTGTTCAGAACCGAATGCACGAGAGTCTGGCTCTCTTCTACACCACCATCCACTCTCCTTGGTTCTTCAACACCTCCATCATCCTCTTCCTCAACAAGACTGACATCCTGGCTGACAAAATTATGACCTCTGACCTGAAGAAATATTTCCCCAGCTTCGCAGGTAAACACTGGGAGCCAGATCCAGCATCCTCCGAGTCACAAAGTCAAATATGGTCTCAAAAGTGTGGAAATCCCAACCTGATGCACCCGCTATTAAAAAGAATGTATCATTAAGAATATATTTTATAAATTAGAGTGCAGTCTCAACCTCAGTGTCATCCTGACTCTGAACCCAAATCAGAGTCAACAAACCAATAAATAATTCGACTTCAAAATATCGTCGACGACATATTTCCTCGTCGACGCATCGCCACACACACGTGGGTCACCCAAAACAACAACAAGCAGTTCGCAATCGCACTTTAAACACTATGGAGACTGAAACGGTTACCACCTCCTCCTCACAGGATTGCGCACGAAGCCCTGCAAAAAGCAGGGGGTGCTAACACTTAACCATAAACTTTATCGTTTACTTTTTCCGTCTTTATATGTAGATATTACTTTTCTCCGTTCATCTCCGTCACGTTGTTTCCATAGCAACAACAACTTCCTCTCAACAGCGCCACCTCTCCTTCAAAATAAAAGCATATTCATAAATAGGAACAGCCCTAGTGTGTTGTGCTGCTTGAGTTCTGTGCACTTCGTAGTGCTAACTATCTTATAGCTCTCCGTGCGGTTTGTTCGTACTTGGTTGGTTAGTAGTTCATGTTAGCTACCTAGCTAGCGGCGCCAGCTGTGTGTTAGTTAACGGTTGTCAGCATTTAATGTTGGATGGAATGGTAGCTAGTTTATGTCTGCAGAACACCGCTATCTAGCCGCTACTAACCCGGAACGAACAAACTGCACTGAGAGCTAACTCATGTTGTGGTCGTTTATGAGTCAAACATAACATTAGACTAACCTTAGTCAGCTTATAGTATCAATGTATGTCAACTAACGGAGCCAAGCAATGTCCAGGCCAGGGCTGCACGTAAGCTGGTGCGCAGTTGTCATGAATGAAGTAATGTATTTTGGTATTTATTTGAGATACATTATGTTTTTTACAAATCGAACAACAGAAAAATAATCGTTAGATTAGTCGACTAATCGATGAAATAATCGCCCGATTAATCGTTTTCAAAATAATCGTTTTCCCCCAGCACACACACACACACACACACACACACACACACACACACACACACACACACACACGTCACTTCCAGGTACTTAGTGTGCTTAATGACGTGGCTGCAGCCTGTAGCTCTGTTGGTGTGAAAAGCTGAACAGCGTTGCCCTAACCTCCCCTCCATGACACCCCCCCTCTAGCTCTGTTACCCATGGCAACAACCACCGACTGATATTGTGCTTCACGCAAGTCCTGCACCCCCCGCTACCCTCCAGGTGTACATTTGTGAGAGGTTTATGAGTGCAAGCGGAAATGTGTGACCGTGAGTGATTAATGATGTGTGTGTGTGTGTGTGTGTGTGTGTGTGTGTGTGTGTGTGTGTGTGTGTGTGTGTGTGTGTGTGTGTGTGTGTGTGTGTGTGTGTGTGTGTGTGTGTGTGTGTGTGTGTGTGTGTGTGTGTGTGTGTGTGATCTAACTGACTTTTACCATGAGGATAAAATAAAAAATAATGACTCCTACAGGGTGAAGCTCCCTCAGTTTAACCTCAACAACAACTCTGTGCAGCTCTTCCTCTGGTTGTTGCTAATGCTGCGTTTCCGTTTGGCCCTTTTTATCGCTGCTGTAAAGTGAAGGCTACTGTTGTTAAGAAGCCACACAGTCCTTTGCCATTTTAACACAGCGAGGACAGCAACTGGACCAGCACTTAAATGATTTGTCAATGTTCCGTGCTTATAGCTGCAGCTTCCTTTCATTTAAAGAGGCCATGTTATGCTTTTAGTGGTTATCTCTTTCCTGTAGTGTGTTATATTGGTTTGTTGTGCATGTAAATGGTCCAAAGGCTAAAATACCGGAGGAAGTTTCTCTCACACAATCTCTCCTCCCCCCTGCCTAAAAAGCCTCCATTGGACGCCTTTGTTTACTTCCGTAAAATAATAACATCATTATGTAACACACCCGTTCTTATTGGCGAGCGCTCCAATACATTGCACGTGATAGGCTAAGGGACCGGACCAATCACAACAGAGCCGGTCAGCTAACCAATCAGAGCAGACTGGGCTCTGAGTCCACACAAACGACAAAAAAACAGACACAACAGACAATTACGGAGACGTTTTTGGTCATCTTAAATCCAGTGCAACACACAAGATACTCAACATAAAAAGAACAAAAATAATTAAAAGTCACAAAATGGTGCACGAGTAAAAAGCAGGAATAAGTGAAGTAAGATTCTAGCATCTTTGTGTATTTTTTCTTGACAACACAACTATGTCCATCTCTAATATCTTTCTCACGTCTGTTTACAGGCAAGAGGCACGACCCGGATGATGCTAAGAACTACATCCGCAAGTTGTACGAGCACCAGGCCATCAACCGGGACAACAGGGACCAGTGGAAGACGCTGTACCCTCACTTCACCTGCGCCACCGACACCAACAACATCCGCAGAGTGTTCAGCGACATCAAGGACACGGTGCTGCTCAAATCTCTCCGGGACTACGGGGTCATCTGAACTCTTACACAGCTCTGGATGAACTGGAAGAAGAAATCTGCTGGTTCTTGACTGTCTGCACTATTTTACCTTTACCCATGAACGCCAGACTTCTTTTTCTACTTTTCTATAACAACTACAACTACACCGTCGTCCATTTTTCTAACCCCCTTCCCACAGGGTATATTGAAGAATAACGATGGAGGAGACTTCTCTCACCTTCACCAACACAATGTAATTGAATGGAAATTGGGAGAAATAACAATAATCATGTGACTTCTGATCAGGGAGCTAAGGAATAAACCACTTGTCTCACAGCTAGCAGCTTTCTTCCCCAATTTCGAGTGTTTGGAACATGCAGTGACTCCATAATTGAAGCAGGAGCAGTGATGCAGTGAGGTGTTGTGCGGCCACTAACAGAGTAATAACTTTTCCAAGTGGAGATGGGGGCCATGCTTGGGTACACTGCACTGCCACTCGCATTTTCAACAGCTTCAGGTTCAAGCACAAACTGTAATCACACAAACTGTTTCTATGACTTGAAATCCACGGTATCTTTTATTATCAGACTACCTAAATCGGGGATTTTCTCTCATTGATTAACGTCACCTCAGATTCTTCGATTGTTTCACTAACACTCCTGACAGAGAGACAAAATCCCTATTGATTACAGTTAATCTCACACTGGCAGTGTTCCTATCTGTTCAGCACCGTCTCCCTCAATTATTATGAGCAGAAAGTTTGTGTTACCACCTGGTGAGTCCCTCTCATGGTGCCATATCAGAAGTATGAAATAACATCCCCTGAATCAAAATGCATCTGACTGCACAAGGACTTCCTGGTATTACTGGCATACCGCATTTCACATGCAATTTTTTGTGAAATAATTCATATTTTTTTCGCATACTTAATAGTATGGTAGTATTGGAAAGCTTTTTTACATCAGGCTATGTAGGATATTCACTTTGATGGAAATGGTGAAACATATGTGTTACACTGCTAAGATAAACAACAAGAGAATCACAATAGAGTATTCAATTAAAATAAAACTAATTAGAATTTTGAGTTCTTAGTTTACACCTATTCAGCTGAATTTGATAGGTAGATCTACCGGTTGTTGGTGTTGATTCAACACACTGCAGATTGTTTAATGTTTAACAAGTTTTGAGAAAAAGATACTGATGGATTCAGTCTCCAAAATGTTCATCATTGCTGTATGGGAGGAAATACTCATGAAGGAGGACAAGAGTGTGGTTTTGGTTGGAAACACTGCAGAAAAAACACTTTAAGGTGCCTTTAATCAATGTTTTTAGGATAAATAGTGGATCAGTTGAATTCTTGTATGACACAGTACTAACTCTACATTGTTAGCATCTTTTAGCTCTCCACTTCAATTTGTGTTTTGTTCACTCTCTCCGCCTTCGTAGCGTTTTTTCCAGAAGCTACAGGCAGCTTTTGAGCACAAAAGTTTGAATAAAAACACTGTTCATCACCTGCCAAGCCTTAAACAGCAGAGAGTTAGCAACTAGCTGTGATTATGGTGGAACATTGAGCAGCTAGAGAGCAATGTCTTCTCTGCAGGAGCTGGTGGAGAACAAATACAGAGCTAAAAAGAGAGTCAATATCGCTAGAATAAGAGCCAAATAAATGCTCATGTTGCTAAATAACTGCTGGATTTGAAAATAAGCCACTGTTTGCACACCAGATTAAGTTACATAGTCTCTGAAATGTGCCTCTTTTGTACTTTTAAACATGCATTTACCAATGTCTACTATTTGATTGAGTTTCGTCTGCTGTTTTTTAAACACTGTTTACCCACAGCACACACTGTGATTGTAGTGAAATACTCGTACGGTGACAGTGGATTTATTTTGTGTAGACTCGGGTGGAGGAAGTGGGCAAATACTTTTTTCTAGTTAACAATAAAAAACTTGGAACACGCACCATGCTGCTTGGTTTTGTTTGCCTGGCAGAGATCGAGCGACAGAGTGTGTGTGAGGTGTTTCTCAGTCCTCTCAAAGGCTGAAATCACACACTTGCTGTGACTGGCACTTCGCAAATTGTTTTAGACTTTTTCTCAGAAGGGTAAACACGAGTGGTGCACGATAATTATCGGCCCGATAATTATCGGTCCGATATTAGGAATTATGACGTCATCCCGATAAACCCGATAAAAGTATTAATAGCACCGATAATATACAATATATTTTTTGGGTAAAAAAAAGAAAAAATACTGCGGTGTGGGTGGATTGGAATGAGGGACGCTTGTTTTTCACTCGGCTCCTCCCGTTTTGCCAGTACTGTGGTATTAGTGGTTTAGGAAGAGGGGAGTTTTTCACAAATCCAGCGCTCCCTAACTCATGCCTTGCTGTGACGTGTGCGGCCGTGAAAAGCCAGGACAGTAAACAAACATGTCGTCGGTAGTATGGGACTATTTCAAAGTTTCAGAGTTAGATAGTTCGCTTGCTATTTGTATTAACAAATGCAATGCAAAAGTTCCACGAGGAGGGAAAAAGGCAACAGGTACATTTAATATATATATATATTATATTATTATCGGTTATCGGTATCGGTCTTGAGAAGCAGGAAGCTATCGGTATCGGTTTCAAAAAAACTATATCGTGCATCCCTAGTAAACACCGTAATACAAACATCTTGCTTTCAAATATACAGGAAATACACAAAACAACACAAGTACACTCGAGTCTAAAATGTCTCACACCAACTCTCCTCAAAATGCCAAAATACATATCACCAGGCTAAAGCAAAAATACATACTAACATGCACCTAAACATAAGAGACACATCTGCTATAATCATCTTTCTGAATTAGTACAGCCAAAAAGTTACATAAAGTCACAGACAAGATAGTATGAGGACATGTTAATACAACCTCACCAAAGATTGAGTTGTAGTTTTATAGATTTTTTACAGAGACCTGTGAAAACACTATTACAGTAGTCAAGTCAGTCAGGCTACTAGTCAGATGATATGAATGTATGTAGCTGTTATATGATCTCCATCCTGCTGGCAGAGGCAAAGTATTTCCTCATTAAAGAAAGAGTGACAAATGGCTTCTCCCAACTCCATTTTGTCAGTTTCCTTCGAGTGGGAATCCACTGACAGCGAAAGTACCCGCTGCATGACACGTGTTTACATAACAATTATTATACGGATATTGAGATAGTGAAGCGTGTCCCTGAAGTTCCCTGTAATACACACACACACACACACACACACACACACACACACACACACACACACACACACACACACACACACACACACACACACACACACACACACACACACACACACACACACACACACACACACACACACACACGTAATGGCTGTCAAAGCTCCACACCACGGGAGTGTGATTTTGTGGCCCTGGTGGCTGTCAGTCAAGTTGACGTTCTGAAGTGTGATGGTGACTGTGAGTACATGTGTGGCAGATGTAAGTCAGAATGTCTGCAGCGGTGTGACATCCTGCAGCCAACAACCGCAGAAAGAATTAGCCTTGATGACGTATCCACAAAACATTTTCTATGACATAAAGTAGGAAGAGAGACTCTAAAACAGTGGTTCTCAACTGGTGGGTCGCGACCCAAAAGTGGGTCGCAGACCCGTTTCGAGTGGGTCGCGGATGTGTGAGTGAAGAAAAAAAGGCGTTCTCAGAGTGTACCAGAATGTATAGTTTATCTTAGTATTTCTAAAAATCTGACCCCTCTGCTGGGGTTACGTTTTCAGCGTGTGTGCCTTTTTATATAGTTCAGCTTTGATTCCATAATCTCATTAAACCTTTTTTAAAAGCATACTTTAGTTCTGTGAAGGGATATAAGGGATATATGCACCGTATTTCACTTTTATTAATATTGTATGCTGAAAAGCGTATATTACAGCAGGTTTCTTCGTTGAATAGATTTGAGTGCTTCAAAATGTTGGGTCGCGATGTATTGACCAAGTAAAAAGTGGGTCCCGAGGCCTGACCAGTTGAGAACCACTGCTCTAAAACACTGTCAATTCAACAAAACTAAAATAATGTAATACCTTTTCTCCCTCCTAGAGAAGACACGAATGCTACATTAACACATTCACCAACTGTATTGTAATTTATTATACTTATTTTATCAATAAAGTCACATAACATAACATAATTATGGTCTGAACAACAAAGCAGGACTAAGGTTTGTGCAGAGCAGATGAGGAGGAAACAGAAAACATGTTGCCTCTTTGTCATGACAATTTCTTTAGTTATAACAATTATTTATCATTTAAATCTGTATGGGACACACTAGACTTTTTTTCGACTTGTGGCAGTGACAATGCTATCAAAGAATACATTTAGTTAGCTACTGACGCCGGTAGGAACAGTGGCATAAATCAACCTAAATTAGCATATGAAATTGATGTCGCTTGCAGGCCCCATCATTGGCGTTATTTGCACGTTAACATGAAGACCACAGATGGAAATGAGCTATTAGCTATAATCTGGCATATTGCATCTCTTCTCTTTCCTGAGATTAATTATGTTGTATGCATGCTCCTTCTATAAATAAATACAAATAAAAACATGTATGAACTTCCCGTTGTTTTTTATAAAAATACTATAAATATATGGTGATGATTGTAAATGTGCAAAACTTTAGTAATTTAATAATAAGTTATCCGCTGCAGTTGATTATGAAAATATAATCCTTGTTTGCTTTAATAGCGGAGCATAACATGTAATATATTTTCCTGAGTCCACATTTTCTATCAGCTGTCATCGAGTCACACACTGAAACTAAACTCAGGTCGGACTGATGATCACAATAATGATCGCAGAGCTTCTCAGAGGCTCATTCTAACACTCATGGTGTCAGCTGTCCTATCTGTTTGACCCAATGTGCAAATCTATCCACCACCTTATTAAAAACCCGGGGCGAGAAAGTATTCGTTTTGTTTTCACCTGGAAGAAGCCGCCGCCACTGAGCTCGAGTTTGGAGCAGACCTAATTTTGTATGTCTGACATTTAAAATGATTGATTCCTCTGGGATGGAGGGAGCCAGTCTGCTAGATATTGGCTGTGCTGGAGAAACTGAGAGGATTTGACAAAAGGTGGTGAGCCGGGCCCGGGTAGCCTTTGCGGATAATTAGGAATTTGTTTATGTAAATCAAAAATTATCTCAGATACCACAACTGCAGCTGTTCTCATTAGGGAGGACCTGAGAACCGATACTCTTGACTGTTATTCCTTGTTACAGTTACTGGTGTGACTTAGTGACTGGTGTAAGAAATTAAAATCAATGTTTAAATGACGAAATGTAGATTAAACATACTGCAAGCTTAAAACTGTTTTATTCTGAAAATACTTCATTTCCGGTTAGCATTGGCTTGTGGCTAACGTAGCTGAATGTTAAAATGAATGTACAGTTTTATTTTGAAAAGCTTTATTGAAAGGCGTCCCCGCTGTTTACAATAACCTCTCTTCCAGTTTCACGCTAAAAATGATTACAGCCGTTAAAATGCATTAAATAAAAAGCCATGAATGAGAATACGAGGAGAAAAAGCGTGTGGAGTTATACAATGAACACACAACGTCTAAATCCTGTGATTTACACGATATCAGACACAGAAGAACTCGAGGAGGGAGGACCCCCTTTCGTCAGAGCCGCCAATGAGAGGAGGAGCCAGGAATTGGATATTAGCTCGCTACACGTGGAATCGATCTCTCTTCTTCCTCCCTCCCGAACATTGCGCTGTGTTCCTGATTTGCTTTGTTTGTCTCAAAACCACGTTACTTTATTAAATTACCCATTTGAACCTTTTCGAGACTACATTGTGTCTTTTTAACTTCCTCCTGGACGCGAGAACAACGATTACGATCTTCACTGGTAGTACTATCGCAGGGCGTGCTGGGGAAAATACAAAAATTGTGTGTGACGCAGATAACATGTAGGACTGATTGGGACTGATTCCTGAACCACTTTATTGTGAACAACAAGTTTGTGTTGACATTAGTTGAGGACAGACAGTTTTTGTTAGCTGCACTCGGTTAACGGAGGTTCCATATAGTTGCATTATAGCGCGTACAGCTCTAGTAAAATCAGTTGATGTTGACGTGTTAGTTTTTGGCAAGAAACTTGAAGTTATACGGTTGTTTGAAGGAGATTTGATCATAGCAATATAGAATATCAAATAGAGAGGGAGTTATAACCTGTGTAACTTCCTGACAAAAACCAGCATTCAAATGATAGCAAAGGTTTTATCATCCAATTCACAAAAGCCAAAGAATAGATTTTGGCAGTGAAAATCTTAAAGGTCCCCTATACTTTTTGTTATGGGTCTCAGATATATATAAAACATGTCTGTGAAGTGTCATGCATTGTAGCTTTAAATGCTAATTAGCTGCTGCTGGCCACGCCCCTCTGATAGATATTTGGTTAAAAAGAACACAATGGTGCTCTAGGAGGAGATTCAGGTGATTTTTTTATCTGTATTTTTGAAAATTATGTTAACTTTTTATCTTTTTTTTTAGCATATTGTTTATTATATTATAACTTAGTACTTTTTTAGCATATTGTTGTGTTGTTTGTTTATTATATTATAACGAAGTACTTTTTTTTAACACATTTAAGATATGCAACACTAAGCGGTCTGTGGCTCTTTCCTGCTGTAACGCTGCAAATTTCCCCTCTGGGACTAATAAAGGTATTCTGATTCTGATAAGGTGGGGGGGGGGGGGGGGGGGGGGGTTACCTTGGTTGGTGATTGGCTAATGGTTACACAAGCCAAATAAGCGTTATGACATCATAAAGTGGCCGACATCTGATTTTCAGACAGGTTTCTATATAAATGGATCAGGACCGATAGAGAGAGAATCTGTTTTTCAGAGACTTTCGGTTTTCGAGCACAATGAGGACACTTATTTATGTATGAAAGACGTGAAAAAGTGGATTTTGCATAATAGGTGACCTTTAAGTCCCTGGCTCCTTCAAAAACAGTGACATACACTAATCTTAAACCATAAAATAATTGAAATAGTGCAGTATATAATGGTATAGGTAAAATGCCGGAATAAGTAAATGATCAAATGTGTCAAAGTAAAGTATTAAGACATAAAAGTACAAAGGATTTATTGTTTTGTTTTTACCATGGTATTGAATTGGTTTGGGAACTTCACTTATGTTGGTATTTACAACTTAATGTGTGGTATTGTGACATCCCTAGTCCCCATCAGCCCCTTTGATCTCAGCCTAACTCCAGTTGCTCCCCAGGGTGCTGAACGACGGGTGAGCCACAGCAGTGTGTGTGATCTCCTGCCCAGAAGCACAGATGTGAAACACAGGTTAGCCGCTGTGTGTGTTTTAAAACCTATTTTGTTGCTAAGGACTGTGTATTGCTGATAAGAGGCGGTCAAAGCTTTTCCATTTCCACCAATGTTCCTCAAAGCAGATAACAACCTGCTGTGCACTTATCAAACACTCGCTCCACACACACAGATACACACAGATTCTACCGGGTTGCAATCACAACAATTACCTGTCGGGCTTTGCGTGTAAAAATAGATGCAATAATGTAAACACCTGAAGAGCACAATAAAAACCAAATACAAAACCCAGCAGAAGAGAGGCCTATGATGCTCAGAAGGGTCAGATTTAACTGTGTTGTTATTGTTGTGGCTGCGATGTTGAATTGCATTGCATAAAAGTATATTTTAAGATGTTATTCAGCACCCTTTACCTTTTCATTGTGGAAAGCAAGATGCTTTTTTCCGGGTCTTTTCAAAGCCGTTGCAGCATATGAGCACAAAGAAGAAAAAAGGTGCTTATCAGGAAAAGAAATGAATCAATTTGCCAGCATGAATCATCACTTTGTTTCCTGAAACAGCTCCAGAAGCAGCAGCTGGCCCTTTGTAGCCGCGCTGTGTGCCTCTAAACATCAACTCAGAGGGGGCAAGAATCTGAAAGCATCGATAAACCCTTCAAATGTCTTGACCTTGTTTACCAAGACGGCCCTGAGTGTCCGTCAGTCCTCGAAAACCATTTTAAAAAAACACAAGAATTTCTTTTTTTAGTCATTTCATCGAGAGTAATAAAGCTGTTGATGTTTTAAAACCATTATGTTTATGGGATTGTTTGTAGTTGTTGTGGATATCATCGATGCTAATAATTCAGCTGCAGGATATGATGGGGATGAAAGACATGATGGCAATGGTGAAAAAGAGAATATGTTTTTTTTGATGTGTTCTTTATAACACTTGCCTCAGACTGTACCTTGTGCCTTAATGAGTTTTCAAGGAAGTACTGTAGGGCTTTGGTTTATTAATGGGGAGCAACACAAAATGTTCCCAATTAAAATGAAGATGTATTGCTGAGGGTCTTTGTTTGTGTTTGTCTCTGAATCTCTGCTGCAGACAGGTCATTAAACACTAAAGGCATCCTTTCTGAGAGAAGGGAGTGTTCTGAGGAGGAGGCGAGTCGGAGAGTTCGACGTGGAGGAGTTACTTAACATGTTTTTTTAAAGGTCACCTATTATACAAAATCCACTTCTTCATGTCTTTTCTACATCAACATGTGTCCCCTCTTCTTCATGTCTTTTCTACATCAACATGTGTCCCCTCTTCTTCATGTCTCTTCTACATCAACATGTGTCCCCTCTGTGGAAAGAGATTCTGAAAGTTTCAGGAAAAAAGATTCTCTCTCTTTTTGTCCTGATCCATTTATATAAAAACCTGTCTGAAAATGAGCTGATCAGATTTTGGCCACTTTGCTTGTGTAACCATTAGCCAATCACCAACCAAGGTAACCCCCCCCTTATCACCTGAATCTCCTCCTAGAGCACCATTAGCCGCGTTCACACCAAGTACTTTGCAGCACTTAGTACCCCCATGGAACTAAAGAGCCGATCGCGTTCACACTGGAATAAGTCCCTGGGGGAGGATAAGGCAAATGAAGCCGCTGACGTCACTTCGTCTTCTTCAGCTTTGGGTTTACTGGCAGGCCGCAAACAACTTCACGGCGTATACTGCCGCCCGAAGTCCCCGGCCGGAAGTCCCCGGAGTTGGGGACTGGCTTCAGTAGAAGCTGCTGGGACTGCTTCTACTGAAGCCTTCCGAGTAAATAGCCAGAACGCCGACACCTCCTCATCACTCCACCGCTCCCATGTTTTCTTTTGTGTTGCCATAAGTTAGTCTCTCTGTGTTTGTACGCTGGGCGAATGCTAATGCTAATGCGAGGATAATAAAATGGCGGCTCTACAAAACATTTCAGAGTTTTACGGGGTGTGGTTTGCAATTCGCCCATCCAATCAGAACTGGGGCACTTTTTTTCCCCAGAAGAGTACCACCTCTCAGCAGGCACTAAAAATGGGGGTAAAAGTTCCCGGCACTAAGTACTCTTTTTGGTGTGAACGCGACATAAGGGGTACTAACGGAACTAAACTGGAAAAGTACTGGGAAAAGTACTCCGGTGTGAACGCGGCTATTGTGTTCTTTCTAACCAAATCTCTCTCAGAGGGGCGTGGGGAGTGGCTCCTTATTTTCATCTAAAGTAACAGAAAGAGAATCAGCAATTTGGAAACATGGCTGAAACAGAGGGGTTTATGGGATGCTACAATGATCTCTTTGGTGTTTGGAGCCAAACACTTCCGAGACATGTTCTCTATATATCTGAGATCTACAATATATTGATGAAAAACTGAATAATAGGGGACCTTTAAAAGCTGCAGTGTGAACTTGTCAACAAAAGTTTTCGATGGGTTTTTTTTACACAAAAAATCAAAAACCGACAGAAAATCTAAAATGCATTGCAGAAAGCCAAGTCAATAAAAACATGTTATGATCTAAATGTGGACATTTCAATAAAAAAGTGGGCACCGAAATAATTGAAAGACAGAGGCTGCTCCAGAGTTTAGATCACACACATCATCTTAACATTGAATCCAGATTTGTGGAAAACTATTTCATTTAACAGCCTAAAGTTTGAAGATGATTGAAGATGGACCTTTATTGATTGTTGCCACTAGTCAGCCGTCAGTTGTTCCTAACAGCTGAAACATGTCCGATGTATTTTCATATAATAGACAATCAAGTTGTGTTGTCCTGCTGTGATTGTCCCTGCTTCACATTAGCCTTTTGTGTCTATCTGTGTCTCTCTGCATGGTGCCACTTCATCTAATGGAGCTCAAAGCCAAAGAAGAGACAGACTGCCCATCATCTGCTCTTATCTCCCTTGGGGCTCAACGTTACAGCGACAAACACACACACACACACACACACACACACACACACACACACACACACACACACACGCAAATGTATCCTAAGTCTCCTTCATCTCCCCTACTTCCTCCCACGCAAATACTTAACAGCAAAGTTTTCCAAAAGTTTATTTTTTTCTTCCAGTCGGGCAGTGAGCTGTACGCTGTTTACCCCATTATCGTCCCTGACCGCTGACACCAAATCAAATGGAAAACACACACACACATATATTTGTAGCCGGGGGAGACGCTGCCGAGATATGAGATCCACATCAGGTCAGCAGCTCGGCTCTCATAATGGCCGCCCTCCCCCCCTCTCCTCCCCCCAGAGGGAATACATTGTCTCGTCAGGTTCAGTCTGTAAAATACTTTAAAATCTCTGGGCTGCAGTAATCTGCAGGAGGAAACCCGCTCTGTCTGGAGAGACGGTGGCAGAGAGAGTGAGTATATGTGCGTAAGTGATTTCCCAAAAAGTTTACAGGAACTTTAAAATTGAATCAGTAAATACACTTTAATTTCTAAACTAGAAGATAAAAAGAAAAATAGCCTTTTTAGCCCAAATGTCTCCAAAGCTGATCACGCTTAGCTTTCATACACTGTTGCTACGCCTGTTGAACTTTCCATTCTAAAACATATGAAGTTTAAAATGAAAGCAGTGGCAGACTAACCATCCTTTTGGAAAGTACATGCCCTTTTATTAAAACAAAAGGTAGAAAAAATCTGCCCTTTTCAGCCCATTTCTATGCAGTGACTGTAAATGATCTCAGTTTAAATGCTAACTCAAATAGGTTTTTATCACATATACTGTAGCTAGCAAGTTAAATTATTAAAATAATATGGTGGGGTAAAATCTCCATCTGACTTTGTCCTTTTTTCATCCATCATTTTAAAAGTTGAAGCCTGTTGAGTGATTATAAATGATCAATCTGTATGTTTTACGCATCATCAGTTGGTCCAAGCATTGTATACATTTACTGTGTAAAGGCTGAACACTTTGATGAGTGCTGCCTTCATTTAAAGTTACGTTGCTATTGTTGCTATCTAAGCAGCTATGGATCGGACACTTTTTGAATATTTTACTTTTTCTGATAAACCATGAATAAAATCAAGGAATATTTTTTCTCTTCATGAATACATTTTCCGCTGGATGATGTTTTCTTGCTGCTATTATTCTTACATGTGTTGGTGACACTCAGTCAGCCTGATGTTATTGAGCAAGCATGAAATCCAATCACATCACATGGTGTGTTTCAAATAGGGACACTAATGACAAAAGACTGCAGTGAGCATCAGAGTTCATGTATTCACCTTGATGTGTGGTCATGATTGAACCCCTTATGTGATATAATATACAGATATTTGGCACTTATGTTCTCACGTGAGACTCGTAATGCCCTAGCAAGTCGAGTAATGGGTTACACACTTATTGATTCTCTTTTATGTTGTTCTAAGAGTGTGTAGCTGTTTCTCAGGAGAAATATACTGACTCTTTTTACATTTTATTAAAGAGGCAAACTCAGGAAGAAGTGGTTAAAATAAATAGTTCTTACCACCATGATTGATGAGACGAACAGAAAGCTGCTGTATACTTACAGAAAATTGCACTGACTGAAAATCCAGTTTAATTGCTCTGAGCTCTGGGAGGCAGCTCGTGTTGGAGCAGAGCCACCACGTCTGCTCAAATGACTCTGAACATCTGTGTTGTGTTTTCAAGATGCTCGCAGAGATACAAAAGGACTATTGCTGCACATGAGGCTCTATGTTTCTTTGTGGAAATCAAATTTTCCTCTTGAATATGATGGTTTGATTTATTCTCTATTTTCTTGGTTGCCCAGTGGGACTTTAATTGTGACCGTGGCAGTACACGCAAAAAGTTATTTCTCTTGGTAGTACGTTTATTTTCTTGTATTTTCTTTTAGACAAGGACATTCTATAGAAAAGGACTACAAAATGTTCAATGTGCCACTATAATTATGAAGACTTATTTCCACTTTGATCACAAATGTGGATGGAGGATCTGAGCAAAACATTTCCACCCATAGTCCAATGCCATCGGTGAATGTCTTGTTATTCCCAGCTGCTGCAAGCACATTTTTCTCTTCCTTTAGACAAATGTTTTTTATTTCTAAACACTAAGGATGCAACGATCCTCGGCCGACATCAGTATTGAACACAAATCTCACTGCATTAGCAAACTGTAAAGCCAAATACAATACTTAACAGCAGTGGTGCATGAAGTTTTCAGGTCCTTTACCTAAGAGTACTAATACAGTGATGTCAAATATAATATTTAGCTCAATTCCATATTGTTTTTTGCTGGATAAAAGTGATACAAATATCAGCGATATCTCTTCGCTGACATGCAGTGGGAGAACTGAGCTTGTTCTGAGAGTTTTTGTGCAATTCAGTGCTGCTTTTAGCTGTTTACTTACCTTTGTGTGTGAATGCATCCCACTGTAGGAAGCCAGTTTATAAGAAGCTTTGTAGTTGCCTTTGGGCACATATCCCAGCCTCCAGATAACCCCTTTCCCTAGTACAATGGTTTACGCTGGTTCTCCTGCACCGAGGATTAACGTTTGTTGTTGTCAATCCACGTCTTACATATCCATTCCTCATTCATACAATCAGAAAGAATAATAATATTAAGGAAAGGAAACCAGCTGCAAGGACAGACAGAGAAAGAGAAATTGGCAGAAAAAGAAATATGAAACAAGAAAATGCCGCTGCCATGCTGCCTGAGCCCAATTAGATCGCCATTACGCTACATCGCCCCTGTAATGATACATCATTTAGCATGCTCTGATGGTGAAATGGCACCTGTCCAGAGCTCCATTATTCCATAACGCATTGTCCACTTCCCCCCTGCACCGGTGGACGAGGACAAAGCGCAGAACAAAGGCCGAGTGTGGGCGCAACTTATTATCCTAAAGGCTAATGTGCTGCTAAGATTAGGAGACCTCCCTCTGGGCCGGAGAGACCAGGTGATACAGTGATGATGATGATGATGATGATGATGACGATGATGATGATGACGATGATGATGATGTGTGCGACTGTGTTCAAAGGGCGACCTTTGTCTTATATTTATGTGACTTTATATGTGTGTGGGTTATGAGGACAAACTGAGCTTCACGGTATATTCAGAAACAACATGAAACCAACTGCAACTTTATTTCCTTTTGTTTAATAGAAGGAAACTGTCTATATCAGCCCAGTCTTTAATCGTTATAAACTATGGCTAACATATTTAATGCCGATAGTTTTGACTGATATTGCAATAGATATGATTTGCAATATAGGAGAGAATGTTAATTTTTGTATACAGTGTGATTTTTAAATATACCAATCAAGGATTTTTCATTAAGTTTGAAGAAATACTGTTTGTAATCCCACAACACTGCATTAACCAACTATTGTGTTTCGAATATTGCACTAGTCCGTATTGGAATTTTATAATATTTTGATTAGTAATTAGCCCAATAAAACCCCAAATGAAGACCGTGGACAAATAATTATATATATTTTTCAGTTATAAGATCAAAAGTGATGTTGCTGGTTACTTCTGGTCGCTTGTTTCTGCTGAAGGTATTATGTATCACTGAAATTGACAACAAAGGGAGAAACAATCAGCAGTGTCCATCATATTCAAAAAGTAAACTTCAATTTGAAAATACACGCAGATAAAAGGGGAAACGGACAAACTCAGCAGTTTAACACGTGCAAAAACTGTCTATTCTTATTAAATATTTGAACCCCAAAAGCTTTAACTCTGCAAACAGTGTCTCTGTGCTGTACACTTGAGTTTCTGCTGCACAGTTGTGCCTCGGCTCAGTGCAATAACGTGCTGCTCAGGCAAATTGTTACCCGGGGATCCAGCGTTTGTGTCTCTTTCTGGCTCCCAGATGGTTCAAAACGCTGGTAGGAACATCAGCCGCCTCACACACACCATCTGTCTTCATATTTCTCATTACTCCCCTCTGGATGCAAACAGAAGTCCTGCTAACTCCCCGCAGCTCCAGGCTAAACACACTGAGGCTGGATCGCAGAGAGAAGGCTGGGTTTCTTTTATATTCGCCGTTTCAATCTCTGCAACTTACTCAAGTATTCAAGGATATCATTTGTTGTTATAATGCAACAAAGGTTTGCACCACGAAATGTGCAAAACACGTCAAAACAGGAAACTGTCGTGCATTCTTGTAGTGCATCTTTATCATTTGCAGCAGCAACAACAGCAACAACAACATAATGGTGAATTGTTCAGAGATAAAAGGGCAAACGTCGTTATCATTAAAAATTCAACATCAGGGAATCATTGTTGGTGATCAGATCTCATTTCCCCACATTCAGCAGGAGTTGATTTTGCCAAACAAAATAATGAACATCTCAGATTATCCTGAGAATTAAATCCTTATCATCTGTTGGAGAAAACATTAGCTTGAAGCCCATGGCACTGGCTTAATTGTTCTAATTACCGCAAATGAATTTGAACTCAACAAAGAGAATAATAACTGTCTCTGTTAGCTCAACATTTTAAGAAATTATACATTAATAAAGGTTTGAGAATTGATTATGTTTTTAAAAGGTTGAAAAGTGAAACACTACAGTGAAACGTGTTACTGGCTGCACACAGCTTGTCTTCCTGGTTAAATATATCATCTTTTTATGTAAATGAAATGTGAATACCGAGGTTTAACATGCGTCTGAGGAGCCAGAAGCAGTTATGAACATGAAAGTGGTTCAGTGAAGGAGTGTGGGGCTGTAATTGTGCCGGACAGGCAGAGCCACAGTTTAAGAGTTCTCTCAGAGAGCCGTTGTTATCAGCGTTCTCTACTCGCACCGCTGAGTGCCGTAATTACTTCTATCACATTTCAGGAGTCTGAGCAGCACTCACACGTGGAGAGGCTTCACTTCTGATCAACAGCTCTGATAGTCAGCGCACGCGCACACACACACACACACACACACACACACACACACACACACACACACACACACACACACACACACACACACACACACACACACACACACACACACACACACACACACACACACACACACACACACACACACCATGTATACATCACTTCAGGGGACATTACATTGGCTTACATGCATTTCCTGGAGACTTATCCTAACCTTAACCATAACCAAGACAGGCCTAACCCTAACACTTACCCTAAACCCTAAACCTAACCAAGTCTTCACCCTCAAATTAATGATTCCCCTCATGGGGACCTCCATTTTGTCCCCATAAGGGAGGCAAGTCCCCACACGTGACTGTAAACAGATTTAGGTCCCCACAAGTATAATAATGCTAGGCCACACACACACACACACACACACACACACACACACACACACACACACACACACACACACACACACACACACACACACACACACACACACACACATGTTTTCTATTCTGGTACAACTTAAAACACCCATTTCAATGTTTCCTTAATTATTAGTAACTTCTGGTGAACGGATAGATTGTTGTTGATCTCTGGATAAAAAAGGGGGGATCTGTTAAACACAATCCACTGCTCAAGTGCAATATACATGTACGTATGTACAACTCATGGTTTATTACTTGTAATTCATTTACAATTTGTTAAATTTACCGGCTCTTTTTACCCTTTTTTTTAACGTTTTATAATGCTATTTTATTTTTTGCTTATTGCGTTATATTTAAAAGTTGCTTACCTTCTTCCTTAATATATAATCTCTTTTTCCTTTTGCCTCTTATCTTCACATGCTGCTGTTACCGCGTAAATCTACCTTCTGCAGGGCGGAAAAAGGTAATCTGAATTGATGATTTTCAAGATAAACCCTGTTAGATCGTGTTTGAAACGTTCAATAGGTTTATTTCTTTCCTTCACTATTGTAATAAGGAGAGTTTGCCTTAAAATAATGAATCCAAGTATCCACCAGCAGCTGAAATCTGCAGGGAGATTAATAACTTATTACTGTCTACCCCTTGACCGTCTCCACAAGAATATTAATCGTCCAATCATAGCCTAGCAACTGTTACCATGCACAGCAGGCCTGTCAATCTCTGCATTTCTTCACATGAGGAAGTGGTGTGCACCAAAAACACAAGAGCAAAATACAAAGAATTAAACAGCTTTTACAACTCAAATCGATCGTCAATTACACATCTGATATGGAAGGGATACTGTGCATTAAACTGCATATTGCAAGCGACACTAAATAAACCAACCACTTGACTCACAATTATTGTTTAAAAAAAGGTTATATTGATTTAAAATGATCGTAGGCTACACATTTTTTTTGTGTCTGGATGAAACAAGTTTAAGCACTTCGTCTCATTAATTTCATATGGCTACAGAGTATCTGTGTGCAAAAATGGTTGGTTTTTCTAAATCTTGTGCACACTATGGCCGTGTCTCATTTCACTAATTTCCCCTCCTCGACTCCTCGAATCCTCGGTCCTCCGGTAGTGACCCGGAAATGAATTTCAGCGCGCCATGTTGAAGGACATCTAATTTCTCTAAAATGCACTTGGAGGACCGAGGATCGAGCGTCGAGGAGGCTCTCTGGAGGAGCTATAATCGAGGATACACTGATGGGTCCTCCACGGTCCTCCACGGCTCCTGCGCTCGCATCTCCTGTGTGCGGGACTAAGACACGAGGATAGGAGTCGAGGAAGGGAATCCCAGAAATGAGACACGGCCTATAGACAAGTTTACGCGCCAAAACACGGGTAGCGCCATGACACTACACAAATGCACTTAATTTCCGCCGGAAGTCTTTTGCACAGCGTCTGTCGGTGTAAACCGATGTAAACAGTCAGACGGGCACTGGTGTAAACACAGCGATTTCGATGCTAACAGTGATGCTAGCTTGGGAACACGATTCTACTTCTTTGACTGGAGATGGCGTTACTCTCCCCCACCCGAAATCAGTGCAAAACTGGGAGGATAACATGACGACGTGGCCCAGCATAAAACCAAAATAAACTGCCTTATTTAGGTCATGCCCACAGGAGCCAACAGTTGTCTGTTGTTTACATAATGCACAATTTACATGATCTCTTTATGCTGTGCAATATATCATATGTGCCTGTACTGTTTGAGTGAAAATAAAGTTTGATGTAATTTAATTTCATTATTGCACTGTTATTGCATTATTGCATTTCATATGTTCCTTAGAGTGCTACAATTTCTTTTAACACAGTTCATCATTCATATTAAGCTCATACTGTACATAAATAACACTGAATGAATTAATTGTTGAGAGGAAACTAAAGAAATGGCTTCAACAAGAAAGATCACATGTTTAATCCTAACAGGTATTACAAATTAAAATATAAAAGCAGCCCACACAATTACATCACTATGAAAATATTCATATATAATATTAAAAAATACAATGCATGCAGTATTTGTTGTGTTTATCTGTATTTAATGAACAACATGGCTGGGTGCTGGGTGCTGGTTTGTGGTCGTAGCACTCTCTATCTAACCACTCGTTCAGGTGCTTTCTCGAGTGATTGCAACCAACTACCGCACACGTAGTTCCCGAACCACTTTTCTTCATGTTGTAATTGTTATATCCTCTTTGTCTCTGCGATATCAGTGCTTTGTCGGCACAACGGAGCTAGCTAGCAAAACAAACCCAGTCCGCCAAAACGGAAGTGCATTGCATCGAAGGGAGGAGTTCAGGATGTAGAGCGGAAACGGCTCAATAACTTGTGTATATGTTACGGCCGCCGCCTCCCCGGCCCTGTTACCTCTGTTTTGCCTGTGTTATATGTAAATGAGCAGTGCGGTTGCCCTGACGTCATTGGCTACCCATCTCCTGGTCCGCCCCCGAAGATTGTGATTGGAGCATGCTGGGCCCGACGTGCTCCAATCCCAGCGCACATCCAGCACACATGTTCCGGAGACGACTACAAAGCCGGTCGACAATGATCAGTCGGGAGGCTCTGCTGTGTGAACAGACCCCTCTCGTACTTGCTCTTCGATTGTATACAAATCTGTTAACAGTGGTTAACTCGTGTGGTCCGTATTTAGCTTAGTGTTGTTGTGATTAGATGTGTTTAGATTAGGTTAGCATTTACGTTGACTGTGGTCATTTAGCTTAGGTGTGTTTTCCTACAGCCCCCTTTTTGTTAGTTTGTACCACTTTAATAGTGAGGTTTTTTTTTTGCTATTTCGTTTGTTAGTATCTATTTCTTTGTATTTGATTAGGCTGCCTTTTTAGAGTCCTCCATTTGTTTGGTTGCTCAGTTAAACCCTTGTGGCCTTTTTGTTTGTTTCAGGCTGCGTGCCTTCCATTGTGTTAAGCTGTTATTTAATAAACTCCTTATAATTATTACCAATTCCAACTGTATGTTGCTTTCCTCTTCCCCTAGTTGGGACGTGACACTATATAAAGAAGGGTAATAAGTCATTTGTCAGGATTTTGGGGAGATATGTATTACTTTGGATGTGAAGGAAAATGTGCATTGATAATCAGACTCATACCAAAGTTTGGCATTAAAGTTCTTATGCAATTTAAAGACATCAAATGAGGTTGTTGCTCTCCATGAATAAATAGAAAATGATTGTGTCCTTCTCTACGGGGAATGGAAAACATTTGATTCACTGATTCAGTTGCTCTCAGCTCAGGGGTACGGTCTGCTGAGGATATAATTACAGAGATAGATGAATATAAAGGTGTAATTACCTCTAGAGAAGGTTCACTGCCACCGAGCCCCCCACATGTGTGTATGTGGGGCTGAATTAAGGGGTTGTGACAGAGGGGCTGCAGAGCTGGGCTGCCTATTTACATATTGTACACTAATGGCTGTTTGATTAGAGGGGGTGGATGAGTCTGACCTTTCTTCCTGTGTGAGAGCTGTGATGAGGCCGCCGCCATACTGTGAGAGGAGTCACGCAGGAATACATGCAGACTTACTCTTATACCAGTTCATCAACACTGCAATTTGCCAACAAAAGAACAAATACAAATTTTTCTGATATTTTTAAGTTAATCATTTGTTGTGTTGGGTATTTATTGCAGAGTTTAATAACACTAGTATACCCCTATGTATTGCACAATAATACCCTGCATTACATTTGTTACTGGAAAGTTGTATTTCCACATGTATATTTTCCACATCCACATACAGTATATATATTTTTGTTTTACTTTTAATGCTATTTTATTTCTATTTCAGAAATATTTTGGACTGTTTATTTCTAAGTTCTTAATTTCTCTTATGTACATTGTCTTGTTTTTTAAATAAAGTTGGTGCAGGATAGGTAAGCAATTCAACTGAAAATGTCAAATAAAAATAAATAAAAAAAAGAATAATAATATATAAAAGGTAAACAATGATAAAGATACATAATAATAATAATAATAATAATAATAATACAATGGAATATTTCTAATCCATCCATCTCATTATGTGCAAAAGTCAATTATGTTTGTGTTTATTTACATAAAGAGAAGGGACGACCTCACAGTGTTACAGCTGTCCCCGTTTGATCAGATCACAAAAGACACGTGTCAACGCCTCGTCTGAAAAGAGCCATTGTGAGGTTTCAGATGAGTGGGGAGTAGAGGGGGGTTAGGAGAGTGTTAAATGACCTCTTGACCTTTCCAAGCAAGACATTATGGAGCACTTACCCGCGCTCTGTCATAACATAACATTTACACAACGTCTGGGCAAGGGCATGGACTCGTCTTGTTGTGTATCTGTTTGTGTATCTGTGTGTGTATCTGTTTGTGTATTTGTTTGTGTATCTGTGTATCTGTTTGTGTATCTGTCTGTGTATCTGTCTGTGTATCTGTTTGTGTATCTGTCTGTGTATCTGTTTGTGTATCTGTGTGTGTATCTGTTTGTGTATCTGTTTGTGTATTTGTTTGTGTATCTGTTTGTGTATCTGTCTGTGTATCTGTCTGTGTATCTGTCTGTGTATCTGTCTGTGTATCTGTGTGTGTATCTGTCTGTGTATCTGTCTGTGTATCTGTCTGTGTATCTGTGTGTGTATCTGTTTGTGTATCTGTTTGTGTATCTGTGTATCTGTTTGTGTATCTGTCTGTGTATCTGTGTGTGTATCTGTCTGTGTATCTGTTTGTGTATCTGTCTGTGTATCTGTTTGCGTGTATGTTTGTGTATCTGTTCGTGTATCTGTCTGTGTATCTGTTTGCGTGTATGTTTGTGTATCTGTTTGTGTATTTGTTTGTGTATCTGTCTGTGTATCTGTTTGTGTATCTGTCTGTGTATCTGTTTGTGTATCTGTGTGTGTATCTGTTTGTGTATCTGTTTGTGTATTTGTTTGTGTATCTGTTTGTGTATCTGTCTGTGTATCTGTCTGTGTATCTGTTTGTGTATCTGTCTGTGTATCTGTCTGTGTATCTGTCTGTGTATCTGTTGTGTATCTGTTTGTGTATCTGTTTGTGTATCTGTGTATCTGTTTGTGTATCTGTCTGTGTATCTGTGTGTGTATCTGTCTGTGTATCTGTTTGTGTATCTGTTTGTGTATCTGTTTGTGTATCTGTCTGTGTATCTGTTTGTTTATCTGTTCGTGTATCTGTCTGTGTATCTGTTTGTGTATCTGTTCGTGTATCTGTCTGTGTATCTGTTCGTGTATCTGTCTGTGTACTGTATCTGTTCGTGTATCTGTCTGTGTATCTGTCTTGTGTATCTGTC